>NW_027516249.1:0-300000 GCF_048772815.1 Callospermophilus lateralis
TTGGGAAGAGGTCCTTTTACCCCTGTGGAAATGAATTGAACTCCCATCTCTGCAGTTAGTACTGCTCTGGCAGAGGCACAGATGTCTAACCCTGTGCTCCCTCTGGTTTGTCTGATGAGGGATCTGATGGACAATGTGTCCTGGGCACTACCCTGATGGGGTTGCTGGGTTTCTCCAGTGCTGCGTATATTTGTGGTTTTGGGCCCCGGAGAATTGAGCCCCATTGTCCATTTTTTGGCAATGGGGCTCCATGTTTTTGTCCACGATATTGTGGATAAACACCTGGTCCTTGTTCGTTTTTTGATAATGGTGTACCCTCTATGGTGGTTTGAGAACAGCATTCATTAGCCCAAAGTCTCCCTCTACGGCATGGTGGACAAATACCTGGTATTCTACTCCTTTGATACCTAGTTTTGTTAAACCCTCCTCCTATGGGACAATTCCTTTTAAAATGTCCTGTTTTTTCACAATTGTAGCATGTTCTTGGCCTGGCATCTAAAGCCTGTTTTACTGCAGCTGCCACAATTTGCCCTTGTTCATTAATGTCTCTGGCATCTAAAGCCTGTTTTACTGCAGCTTCCACGACTTGCTCTTGTTCTTTAATGTCTCTACATAATTTAATATATGTGTTTAAATCTTCATGTTTCCATGGTCTAATGATATCTTTGCACCAACGATTCGCTTGCTCATAAGCCAGTTGTTTTAGTAATGGCATTGCTTGTTGTGTATTTCCAAAAACTCTGGTAGCTGTTTGAATAAGCCTATCTACAAATTCAGCATAAGGTTCATTAGCTCCTTGTATTACCTTAGATAACTGACCTTGTAAACCTCCATTTCCTTGAAAAGTCTTCCATGCCTTAATTGCATCTATAGCAATCTGTGCATATACACCAGGATCATATGCACATTGCTGCTGCTGATCCTCATAAGGTCCCTTTCCTAACAATATATCTAGATTTCTCTGAGGATAACTAGCTGCTGAATTTTGCCTAGCCGTCTCCTTGCAAAATTCCTCATTGGCAATCTTCCATAACAGGTATTTCCTCCATTTAGCACAGCTTTACACATATTAGCCCAATCTGCTGGCTTCATGTTCATGTTGTTAATGGATTTGATAATGCTTACAGTGAAGGGTGCTTGAGGACCATAGGTTGTTACAGCCTCTATTAGCTGCTTCACTGTTTTGAAATTTAAAGCATGGTAATCTCACTGCCCTCCTGCCTCAAATACTGGGCATGTTAATATTTGAGATCTTGTCTCAGGATTCCAACTATCAACTGTGGGGGTTGGGGGCCTCCCAGCATATGGAGGTGGCCTTGTTAGTTGGACACTTCCTCTGGTGATAGAAAGGTGTTAGTAGCAGTCTCCTGTAGAGGTTGTGCTGTTGGTTGGACACTTACACCCTCTGGTGATAGAAAGGTGTTAGTAGTAGTCTCCTGTTGTAACTTTCCCCCTGATGGCTTTTTCTGTTTTACACTTTCTTCCTCTGTCTGACTGGCTTGAAAGGCCTTCTCTTTTACTTGATTTTTTTCCTCTGTCTGACTAGTTCGAGAGACCTTTTCTTTTACTTGAATTTTTTCCTCTATGTGACTAACTTGAGAGACCTTCTGTTTTACTTGAATCAATATGTCTTCTCCTTCCTCTACCATTGTCTGAACTGAAGGCTTTCCACTAAGCAAACAAGGTACAAACGTCCACAATAGCAATGTGCCAACTGGCAGAGTCCCTGGGCTTTTCTTTTCTATTCTTTTTAAATCTTCACCATGATGGTTCCATTGTGATATATTTAACAACTCCTACTGAAAAAGCCATGGGCTACATTTTTGTATTGTATCAACGTATGCCCTGACTTTTCTTGATTTTACTGAGATGCCTCCTTCCTCTAACAATTTACTGAACACTCTTTCAGTTTTTTTTTTTTTACTAATTTCTGATCCCGTATTTCTACTATAATACAACCCAACAAGATGACACCAAACAAAACAGCTCCTCAGGAAAAGCCGTCAGAGCCCAACTGCCACCACAGGCTTCCCACAAGCCTCTCCCTCAAACACAAGTCTCCTCCTCTTGAGGCCGATTGGCTGGGTCACGTGGGCGAAGCCAAAAAGTCCCCCAATGAGCAGTTCCATGGTCTGAAAGGGAAGGGAACCAGCCCAATGTGCATCACCACAGAGGAGCCAATCAGCGAGATGTTGCTGGGGCCGCTGTGAGCCAATCATCCGCTGGCAGTCTGAAAGGTCGGGGAAACCGCTCATTGAGCATCTCAATGAGCATCACCACAGAGAAGCAAATCAGCTAGATGATGCTGGGGCCGCTGTGAGCCAATCATCAGCCGGCAGATGGAAGTTTGCTGGCAGCTGCAAGTTTGCTGGGGCTCCTTTGGCTGTGGCTCTCAACAGATTATTCTCAGAAATATTCAACCACCTGACATACATATTTGTTTCCTAGTACTGAAAACTAACTTCAGTGAATGGTCCTAATATATCCTAATATTTCTATAGTAACTGACCAAGTTTAACATCAATGCAGTTAGATTCCTATGGGACATGATATGTATTTTTAAGTTCATTTTTATTCCACACTGGTACATTACTATTTCTTCAGTTTATGGACATCATAGGATATATCCTTTCATCCACAAATTCACAAATTTATAGGCATGTGGTTCACTTTCAATCACTTCCTCTTTCAGAAAACATGTATTCCTCTATGATTCTTTAGTGGTCTTTTCACTAGACTTCTTTCTAAAAACATTATTTTCGATTCTATACTCATTTTTGAAGCAAAACTCACACACTCTTCATGATAAACCATAACCCTAATATTACCATTAGATGTATAACTGGTTGGAATGAATGTATATATATATCAATATAAGATTTACTATGTATTTTCAAATATAATTTCAATGCATTATTTAAAGTTGGAACCAGTTATATAATTTATTCACAATATGGTCTATTCATGCATCATCTCTTATTCATCAACACAGGGTACGCCTATTTTATCTGCAATACTAATTTATAAGTTTTCAAAATATTGCTCCTCATATTGGTGGAAGAAATACTCATGTCATCTGATCTACATATATATTTTACCACAGTAATATTCTTGACACAAAATGCAAAGGTCACACTTATGATTGTACTAAAGCCTAAATTTAAAGTGAGCATGGATTACTAAAAACCTCCATGTCTAGGTTCCCTAATGCGCTCAAATGTCAATCCTATTGGTGACTAAATAATTGTTTCTTCCTAAGATTATATATTCAACCTCAACCCTGTTGAAAATATCTAATCCTATCACTTACTTTATACGTTGCCTGATTTCCTAATGTCTCTATTGATACATATTTACTCTCTTTCCTACATATTTTCCCCAGTTCATCATTGTGACTGACTCTTCACATGTGCTGACATTTACATTCACTCTCTAACTGAAACCCTATTGCTAAAGAACTTTTGGTCCAACTCCTAGACTCACTCTTCTTCCTAATCCTACAGACAATCTTCCTAATCCTATGGACTATCCCTTTTGGACTGGATGATCTCTTCTAAATTCAGTCATCTGAGGTACAGCAACCTATGCCATTGTAAATGAATTTATCTGAGACCTCGGTGCAGAACATAATTCAAGCTTAGTATGCCAATCAATCGCCAAATGCCCTTCTGGGCTTCAAATCTTACCTAGATTTCTTTTTTCGTACTTATATTTCACGTCTATATTCTTATAAGTATCAGAGGTTCCCAAACCATTATTCATCCAGCAGAATGATTCCTAACCAAAATCGAACATGCTATTAACCCTAACCATACAATGTTCCCTCAATCTAACTTTACAGAAGAGGAGGGACCGAGTTGGTCTTACAATAGAGGAAGGTAGGGGATCTTCCACCTGCTGAGAACCTCAAAAGTCCATGCAGAAATGATCGATGGAGAAGATTTAGGCAGCTATTTAGGACCTGAGAGAGGAAAAGTCATCTTCCATGGCAAACAACCTAGTCAGGATGAAGGGATGTTTCTGAATCAGCCTCTCTCTTCTTAATGTAGAGAAGTCGGATCAAACCAGGCCTTTGTGGAGAGCTGTTCCCAGGTGCCTATGGTTTCTATACCATTCTAATTTGTGAATGTGTCACAAGAAGTAGGGGAAGCCTCCATCTTATGAGAACCTAGGAAGCAACTGTTAGGACATATTGGTGGCCAAGTCAGTGACCTCATTCAGTTCCTGAAGGAAGTGACCTCACCTACTTCCTTGGTGATGGAATTCTCTGAATTTGGGATCCAGGAAGCCAGGCACCCAAAGCCATTACCCGTCCAAGTCCCAGTGGTCTCACTTGTTTCGATTTACCAAGGATAGAATCAGTCTTTCTAGGTACCTCTTCATGTGAAGGTGGCCAAATTCCAAGAAAGCTCTGAAGAGGGGCCTTTCCTGACAAGACTGGAATTGGCTCACCACTGCCTCCTGACAACTTCACAGAGTTGGTGAATGACACCAGATCTGAGACAGGAAAGGCCATTTCAGAGGAACATCGTATGGCCTACCAGTCAGAGGACACTCAGAAGAGTCACAGACCTACTTGGGGGAAGGAGGTGCCTGGGTGTGTGGATGTCAGTTTGTGGTTTTGTCTCATGTTCTGAGAATAGGTAGAAAAAACGTGATTTATTTCTTTTGGAATGGACTGTTTCTAATAAGTCATTTGACATGGTGAGTGTTTCTATTTCTGTGTATGCCACTGTGTCCGTGGTTGTAGACATTAGAAAAGAGAATGCATCAATGAATAGGTCCTGTGTAGTAGAATGCCTCCCAGCAATCAACCTGTCCAATTTATGAAAGGACTGCGGCTTGCCTTACCAATGGGAAACACCTCCAACCTTCCTAAGTTCCTGTTTTCTTCCAGAATTCTGGCCACTAGCCAGAATATGCTCATTGTTTTTTATCCATGATATGTACCACCTCCAATCACTGTGACATGACCATGTACTGAATAGCTGAAGGAATTGGCATGGCGAGCATCTCAAAAAACTCAGATATCAGTGTGGCCAGGAAACTCTCAGTGGAGATACCCTGCTTTGGGCCTTTTTCTTACATTTTGTTCTGTTGCCCTGAATGTCAGGAAGGTATTTGCCTCTGGCCACCCCTTTGTGAAGACTGAAAAAAACAGTTATCAAATGGAAATGAATGAGGATAACCTGTGGCTCTTGGCATAATTGCTTTGGAAAGGGAGGTGTCTGAATCAGCCACTTGGCCCTGTGTGAGGCTCCAGCTTAGATTCTCAGAACCTGATGGATCTAAAGAAAGATCCCATGTGTGCATCCAAAACCAAAATGGCAAAAAGATCAGTCATTGTGGATGAAGTCTCTAGCCTTCTTCTGTGATGTTCCTGACTCCATCAAGTGAGAATAGGGATCCTTTGGGTCAAATGAGTTCTTCAAAACCATGCAGAAGTGCTTGGGTTTTCTCATGACTCCAAACCACATAAAGAATCTATACATGACATTCAGTAGGCCTCAAAATGGAGAAGCAGAGCAGTATTAACGGCAGGTCTATTTAATCACTCCTGGTTCACAGGAATGGTGTCCAGGCCACCCTGACTTTAGGCAAATGAGGGCCAAAGGTGCTCATTTTAGTCACTGTCTTGGGCTGCGCCCCTCATGGAAAAATTCAGCCAGAGGTTATGATGAGTGTCTATATGGAGAACATGAGGGCCTTGTGGGAGTGTTTAGGTTTTAATTTTGGTCATTTGTGTGGCGGTTGGAAGAAATGACTGGGTCCAACTGGTCTTGAACTCTGGTGTGAGTTCAAGGGGACTTAGAGACTGAGTTCTGGAACTGAACTCAGAGAAGTATTGCCATGAATTGTGTTGGGATTTTCGCAGGCCACACATGAGAGTCGCCCTTATAAACTGACATCTACGTCCAGGGTGGCTTTCCACAGAGCACTGAGAATCACAGCCTGGATATCACATGATTTTTTCTAAAACACATGGCAGGCATACTTGAGCGTCAAAACACACATGGACCTCACATTGTAGACCTCAATAGTCCTGGATTTCGGTGACCTTTTGGCCACTCCTTGGGAAGACTTGCCTGTGAGAGTTTTCCAGAGGTTTCATTGAAATGAGCTTCCTCACCATTGTTTCCTGAAAAAATTGAAACCCACAGTGCCTCCAACCTCATGCTTGAATAATGGCTAGATAAATACCATGAAATTCTTAAAATTCCTTTAACCAGGTTGCACAGGAGAACCTTTGGATATACTGTTGCTGACGATGAGTGTATCAGACAGTTCCTTGATTGACTGGGTTTCATGAAAATGGTGTAGAACAGAGATGCCAGTAAGTTCAAGCCTGCTGATTAGTGGACCTACAGCAGAGATGTGCAGTTTTGTGATAAAACTTCTGTCGTGGGGCCTTGTGGATCTGCCTTTGACTTCCAAATGGCTTGTGGCTGACATGGTGCATCCAGCAGACCCTTATATGTAAAGGCATCTTTTTATAAGTAGAGGTTTAAGGGAAATCTTAACAATCAGGTTATTATCGTCAAGGGGGCAAACTGTGTGGGATAGAAACCTGGTTGGTGCATTCTCCTGCTGACCCTGACCCACCACACATGACAGAACTCCCTCCAGCACTGTGTTCCAGTTGAGCTCCTTGTATTCCATGAAGCAAATATTAAATTCCCAGTGCAGCACCAAGAATCACGACGAAATGTGGAGGATGACCAAATGGATACACAGCCAACATGTGGATACACTTAGCCCCCCGTGGCCACAGTTTACCTACAAAGAGAGAATTCAGCACTGCTGCCTCATGTTCATTGGAAAATAAGAAACCATATCCACAAGGTCACAGAGATGAAGACCCAGCTTTGATGGTCTCCCTAGAAAGGAAGCTAAAGCTCCTGACAACAACATTTGTTTTAAGTGCCCAACCTCAGAGACAGTTTCTCAAGAAGTCTTTAGGCAGGCAGAGGTCCATGTTTGTGGAGTGTTTACCCTGTCCCTTACTTTTGGAAACTCCTCTACCACTTCCAAGGTTGTGAACTCCTGATTGTATTCCATTCCAGATATGTAGTCATGGATTTTCTAACTCTTCTCCTCTAATTGTGTCTTACTTGGGGCGTAGGTGATATCTAGGTGTTGTTCTTGATGAGAGTGGGAAGATTTTTGTGTACCACATATTTGCATACACATTGGATTCATTTTTCTATTTTCCATTCAATATACTGATTCCCTGACACTAACTCACACCCTACTAGACTCTGATTACTAATCCTAATATAATGGAGGAAAGTAACCGAAACATTATAGAAACACAAGCAGTTCAGAGGAGGCATGGTGTATAGTTGGACTTGTTATTTGCATGATAAATGGTAGGTGTTAAAAATATAGTCAATTGTTAATTGAAATAGTTCTCCATTCTTTTTAATGTTAACTTATTTCTGAATTTCTGTCTCCATTTCTCTGGAGCCTATTCAGCACATGTATTTTTATATGCACATATAGAATCCTACCTGGTATCACACGTACATTTTTGTGAGGTGGCTAACTTTGCAGATACAAATTGTGAGAAGAGATCACTCCTCCTAAACGCTTTTGGATCTTAAAATTCCACCTATGGGTGAGGTTCCTAGTTGAACAACATTATACATAAATCCATGTTCACTAAAATGAATACTTTTTAATCTGTGGATGATATATATTTCAAGATAAATTTTGATACCCATATATATTTATATATTGCTACTTTTTAATGTATCTGTGATATATATATATATATATATATATTATATATATATATATATATATATATATATATATATATATTTTTTACACCCTCCTAATTTTTCAAAATATGAAATATATGTGTCTTATATACACTCCCTAAATTCATTCATGTCATGAATGTGGATTTATAATAAAATGTTCACAAGATTATGCTCAGATATATTCATCCACCTGAAATATATATTTGATTCCCAGTACTGAAAACTAACTTTAGTAAATGGTCCTTTCAAATCCTAATGTTTCTACAGTAACTGACCCAGTTTAACATCAATGCAAGTAGATTCCTATGGGACATGATATGTATTTTGACATTCATTTTCATTCAACACTGGTACATTACTATTTTTTTCAGTTTTTGCACATCATAGGATATATATTTCATCCACAAGTTAGGAAATTTATACGATTTTTTTTATACTTACAATCACTTCCTGCTTCAGAACACATGTATTCCTCTATGTTTCTTGATTCATCTTTTCATGAGACTTCTTTCCAAACACATAATTTTCCATTTCCATAATCACTTTTGAAGCTAAACTCACACACCTTTCATGATAAAACATAACCCTAATATTACCATTAGATGCATAACTCGTTGGAATGAATGATTTTATATCAATATAAGATTTCTTATATATTTTCAGATATCAATTCAATCCATGATTTAAAGTGGAAACAGTTATATTATTTATTCACAGTATTGTCAATTCATGCATTACTTCTATATTCATAGACACAGGGTACAACTCTGTGTACCCCCAACACTAATTTATACGTCTTCAAAATATTGCTCCCAGAAATGTTAGAAAAAATACTCATGTCACCTGATCTACATATACATTTTATCACTGTAATATTCTGATCACAAAATGCAAAGGTCAAACTTATGATTGTAGCAAATCCTAAATGGAAAGTGATCCTGGATTACTAAAAACATCCATGTCCAGGTTGCCTAATGCTCTCAAATGTCAATCATATTGCTGACTACATATTTGTTTCTTCCTAAGATTATACATTGAAACTCAACCTTGTTGATAATGTCTAATCCTATCATTCACTTTATACTTTGCCTGATTTCATAATGTGTGTATTGATATCTGATTTCCTACATATTTTCTCCAGTTCATCATTGTGACTGACTCTTCACATGTGCTGACATTTACATTCACTCTCTAACCGAAACCCTATTGCTAAGGAACTTTTGTTCCAAATCCTATACACAGTCTTCTTCCTAAACCTACCAACTATATTCCTAATCCTACTGACTATCCCTTTTTGAATGGATGTTCTCTTCTACATTTAATTATCCAAGTAAAGGTCGGATGAGGTCGAAAGAAGAGACCACCAAGAGACTATCTCATGCAACAGCGCAGTGTTTATTGGGGGTCCAGCATGCTGATGCTCAGAGCTCACTTGAATAGAGTAGAGAGCCCTTAGAACAGCTTAAGCAGAGCTTATACACTTTCCTTGGTGACGGCAGGGAGGGAACTTTATTGATAGGTCAGGGCGAGTGGTCAGTTTGCATGCAACCCAGTGAGGGAGCACATTCTGCAGTTAGTCAGTTGGGGACAGCACATTCTGGGAACAAGATTAGCAAACATTTCTCAAGATTTCAACAGTGTTTTGTTAAGCATACAGGAAAAAAGGAAGTGAAAAGTGCCTATTTAATTAACCTTTCATTCCCCACTTCTTCTTCTGGCTACTTTTAATCATAAAAGTGATCATTGCGGGGTGTCACATTCTATGTTTGCTAGTGGGGTATTACCATAAGTTTAACTCATCCAATTTGAGCTTGGAAAAAAGAAATTACACGGTTGAGCAAACAGGGTTTTATAGTTAGCAATAATATGAGGATAATTATTGAACTGTCCAGGGTTGATAAATGCGTAGTTAACCAGGGGGACTGTGTGAACCAAGACTCAAACCACACTTTTTGGGCCTCTCTCTCTCATTGACACTCTTCAAGGCATCTTTTTAATTTACTCCTAGATTTTTTTACAACTCCAGTATGGTCGGCAAAAACACAACATTCTCCATCAATGCAGAACAAAGGCCCCCTTCTTTCATGAAGAGGAGGTTCAACCCTCGCCTTTTCTGTAAAATAACTTCAGAGAGAGAGGTTAAAGATTCCTGCAAATCCAAGATGGAGGATTCTAATATCTTTAAGTTTTGGTCTATTGCTGCTTCTAATTGTGTCATTTGTTGTATCCCATGGACCAAGGCAGTGGTTCTTGTGCTCACGCCTGCAGCAACTCCTATTCCTAATAGGATGGCTAAAGTGATGGATATATGTTCTCAGTGGAACCGGGTTTTATGCCCCCCTATTTGAACTTCAAATGAACCTGCATTATGATAAAGCACTCTGGGAAACATCTGCACCTTTACACATTTAATCACATCGTCTTGACAATTTCATGAAAACATAAACAATGTTTAAGTCTATAGAATTATACTGTTGTAGAGACGGACAAGGCACGGCACCTAAGATACTACCAAAAACAGGAAAACTTTCCATTTTATTAGCAACCGGATTCAGAGGGCATTACTTCTGTTATAATCAATTAATTCCCTGAAACTCACGTTTAGGTAGTTTCAGAATTTTGTACCCAACATATAAGGGAAGGGGCGCAGAAGTTCACAGCCTGCAGAAGTTCACAAAAAGCAGATTTTTTTCTGTTTTATTCCTCTGTTCTGGGCAAGTTAACTTTTCAAGGACACCTGGGTGAAGGAGAGCTTTTTTTTCCCTTTATTTTTCCCCCTTCCAGCTGTTACCATGGAGCCCAGTTGGTAACTTCTTTATCTTTGAAATGTAGCCATCTCTGTGAAGCCCCAGATCAATGCCAAAGGCCTTGTTCACATATTTTGTGAAAAACTAGTAAGGGGGTGTCTAACTTAGGAGTGCTGATATTTTTAGCCAGTGACCAAGTACAACAGGGCAACATGAAAAGAGGAAGTTTATCTACTTTGAAGTCTTTTATGGGGACTCTTTTCCTGAAAGTCCTAAAGTCAGCCATGCTGAAGACTTCCATATAAGGTCAATTAATGTTTTTCTGTGGGCCTGGAACAGAGGGGGGAGATGGGGAAGGCGTGGCTGTGAGCAGCTCCGTGGATCTGAGAATGAGGTAGCAGAGATGTGAAAGAATACTGGCAAAGGTGTTTGTGATTTTCCTAGCAACAAAAAGGTGAGCAGTAGAACAGGTAGAACAGAGGAGAAGATAGGAGTTAGTATCCCTAAAAGCCTGTGAGGGACTTTAAATTCTTAGTAACCTGTTTTCACTAATGACAAAGAAACTTTAAAGGCCATTTTCACTACATCTTGGATAGGGGTCTGAGGGTTCTCCTCAGCTGGTTTGAGCTTTGGGTTAGCTGGTAAGAGGAACTGGTGGGACCCGGTGTGGGCACTGACTGGAGAAGAGAGGAGTGATTCGGTGGAGGGTTACCTCAGTACCTGCTACCTCAGAAAGGGGGAAATGGTCTGAGATCCGGCGGAGGTTTGGGTTTTTGATCTAGTAATTGGAGGGGAGAAATCATGTTGCTGAGGTGAGAGTGACAGCAGAGAGTCTGGAGCAGAAGGCTGAGTGTGAGGACCTATTGGAGAAGCATAGTTCAGGATGTGAGCGAAGGAGGGAAAAGGTCTCCACATAGGGAAATCTCCTTTCACCCTTTTGAGGACATTCAGAAGTTAAAAAGGTCATGCAGAATTTGAGGATCTAGAGACTCCTCTAGGGGCCAACAGTTTGGGTGATCTAATTGGTAATAGGGCCAATGCTGTGTACAGAATTTGATGAGGAGTTTGGGTTCCATCATGCACTGCCTGTATGATCACATCCCTAGAGTTACAGAAGAAGTCGGCATTCCCCCCACACAACCGTGACTGTTTGTGGCTTTGGTAGTCCACCGGGCAAACATAGTAATCTAGGCTAGCCAACCTGCATCTGGCTCGCGTGTCCCTACATCCATAATGATTGTTTCCATTATCAATGGTGCAGAATGGATTTAATGGAAATTTATTGGGATCCTCTTCATCAGGTATATCCCAATAGGAAAGACCTATAGCCAGCTGACAAATGTCTGGGTGGATAGATGTCCACCAAGTCCCTAAGTGGGCTGCATGCGAGATAGATCATACTTCTTTACCAGTAGGATTTGTGATCAGCCATCGCTGCTGAACGGGTTTAATAGGTTTAGGACTACTGGTGGTCAAGGGAAGAGTCTATAGCCTTAGACACAGGGTAAATACACAATTTGAAAGTTTTACCAATCTTTTCCAGTTTCCAGCCAGAGTCTGGACAGGGCGCAGGCTTGAGATGAGAGGTATGGATCCAGGAAGTGATTCTGTCTTCCTTTACCGCTGTAGGTGTTATAAGTAGCACCTTGTATCGTCATTTCCAGTGGGGTTTCAGGGATGACACCTGATGTCGACTTATGTAGATGAAGTCTCTTACTTGATATTGATGTAGAGTCCATTCGTCCCCAGGTTGATAGGCATTGGCCATCTGTTTTCACAGGTATCCCTGAGTTCTTTCAAGAGCTTTAATTCAGTCAAGCAATGGGGTGTGGAAGGAATCGTTAGGTCTTAGAGTTGGGGTTAGGTCCCTTACTGAAGGAGGGGAACCATGGACAATTTCATAGGGGGTGAGGTTACACAAAGAAACAGAGGGAGTGTTTCTTCCATGAAATAGTGCATAAGGCAGGAGCATAGTACAATCTATTATGCAGGTTTCTAAGCTTAATTTCGTTATGGTCTCTTTAATGGTTCTATTCATTCTTTCTACCTGTCCTGAACTCGGTGGTCTATAAGCACAATGTAACTTTTAATTAATCCCCAGGGTCTTGCCTAACCCCTGACTTACTTGGGCTACAAACGCCAGTCCATTATCAGACCTTATTACTTTAGGCAGGCCGTATCTTGTAAAAATATCTTTCAGGATCTTCTTGACAACCATTTGCGCTGTTTCGTTTTTTTTTCTTTTTTCCTGGAAAAGGCTTCAATCCATCCTCAAAATATATCTACAAAGACTAGGCGATATTTAATTTCAAACCTTGCTGGCTTAATTTTAGTAAAGTCCACTTCCCAGAATTGTCCTGGTCTGGTTCCTCATAGGTGCTTTTTTGCAGGAAGCTTGGAAGGGTAAGCATTAACCATGACAGACCTGACAGGCTTTTGTTACCCATTCAGTTATTTCCTTTTGCTTTGAGTCGGTTAGTAAAAAACTCTGTTCTTCATCCTTCAGGAATGAATGCAATTTCTTTGAACCAAGGTGAGTGAGTTGATATACATTTTCTACTGACATATTTAGAGCTGTGACTATAGGAGTTTTTATTGAAGGATTTAGAAATTCCACTTGTGGGCCTTCAGGGTTAAAAGTTATTTTGTCCCGGAGCTTGGTGAGCAGATCTCTGCCCATCAATGGGGCCGGGCATTCTGGGATTACTAAGAACGAGTGATGGATTTTTCCTTTCCCCTGGTCCATGGTCCTCTTAGTTGTCCAAACCCGATATTTTCTGCCATTAGCCCCTTGAATTAGAGACCTTTTTATTTGATAGAGAGACCAATGGGGCCATAAGGGCAGAGTATATTGCCCCTGTATCCACTTCAAAGTTTGCTAGGGTCCCCTCCACTTCAAAATTTACCCTGAGCTCTCGGAGGGGATCTGAGACCCAACATTCTTAGTCATCCTCCAGAGTCAGAATGGCTGGCTAGAGTGGCTGTCTCTTTCAATGGCACTCTTTGAAGCAGTGTCCTTTTTCTTTACAGTAGGCACATTAAATTGAGGCCAGGGGTGGCCTCTAGTCTGGGCCCCGGTATCCCTTCCTGTCTCCATGTTTCTTATTTCTGGCCTATTTGTTGTTGTGACCAGGACCTTAGTCAATGCCTTAGTCTGTCTTTTGTTTCTTTTATCCTTCCTTTGCTCCCTACTCTTCCTCACTTTCTCTCTTATAGTATACCTTCTCGGCTACTCTGACTAAATCTCTCAAAGTCATATCTTGTAATCCATCTAAGCATTGTAACTTTCTTTTAATATCCATGGCAGCTTGCCCATAAAGGCCATCTTGACAGATGACTTTTGATCCTCTGCCTGAGGATCGAAAGAGTATATCTCCTATATGCCTCCATAATTCTCTCTAAAAACATAGAGGGAGATTCATCAGGCCCTTGAATAATCTCTCTTAACTTGGCAAAATTTGTAAGTCGCCTAGTGGCCACTAAGATACCCACAATTAGAGCCCAGTGATAAGTGGACAGATGCTCCCTACCTTCAAAGGTGTTGGGGTCCCAGTTTCGTCGATTCAAGGGAAAGCCGGGTTAAATATGTTGGGAAGTTTTGTCGGTCACACGTCTGGTCAGAGGATATTTTTCTCTAGCATCCAGGAGGATTCTCTTTTGTTTCTCTGTCATGAAGAGACAACCCTAGGTGTTGTTGGCAGTCATCCCAAGTAGGCTGGTGTGAAAACATCAATGACTCAACCACACCTAGGAGCCGGTTGGGGTCCTCGGTAAAAGGGGGATTTTTATTTTTCCAGTTATATTGGTCTGAAGAGGAGAAAGGTAAATACTGGTAGGCTTGCATTTTTCCCCCAAGGCCGTTGTCAATCATTGGCCCCTAGGGATGGAGGGGGAGCATCATTCGAGTTCCAGGTTTTTCAATCATTCACCGCTGGTGAGTACCTTTAGCCGGGCTAGCTTCCTCCAGAAGAGGAGGGGCTGTGTGTGCCGCGGGGAAATTATCTGGAGGGCGCTGGGCTGGCTTAGCTTTCAACAATGGTGGAGAGGTTGAGTCAGCAGCAGGGGAATCACTTAGAGGGTGTTGGTTTTTGGGTGACGTGGGCAGGAGATAAGGAGGGGGACGAGAGTCCAGTAGAGTCAAATCTTGTGTCTCAGGGAGAACAGAGGTTGGAGGAGGAGGAGGAGCAGAGGGTTTGAGAGATCATGGGGGAAGGAGTAGGAGTGGGGGTAGGGGCAAGGAAATGCTTCACCCATGAAGGAGATTTGCAGAGGTCCTGCCAAGTTAAGATATATGGCTGTTGATCCAGATGGCTATGTGGCCCTGGCTGAAAGACAATATCGTCTGATTTTTAAATTAGTGGGAAGTAGAAAGATCCTTCTAGGGGCCATCCGAATCCAAAGGTGGGTCATTCTGAGGCACAGAGAGTCTGCCAGGTCCAGAATTTTACTGAAAAAGAAAGATTCTGAGCCCTTAAGGGTACTTTGGTCCAGTGATCAAGGGTCAGGGACAGAGGCATTGAAGTGCTCTGTCCCATAATGAAAGATACACAAACAGTAAAAGCAACGACACACGACACAGACAAGACAAGGAAATAAAGACAGACAATGGAACTTCCAACACTGAGACCAGGACTAAGTATCTGGCCCAACCCGATGGGCTAGCGATACTGAATCTGAAACAAAATATCACTGAATTGAGGAGACTATTGCTCCTCGATTTCCCGAATACTCTGGAGCATCCCCCAGGGATGTGGCCTGTGGCTCTGTGACACGTATGTCAGCCACCTTCGGAGAGAGCTCACACTCTTCATTGACAGCCATTTTGCGAAGCCCTAACCTGAAACCTGAAACCAGAAAGAGGCACCATACATACCCCAAGAGGAGCCTGTTGGGGTCTCTCGTTCGCCGCTGCCAGATCTCAGTGGAACCTCCATATGTAAAGGTCAGGCGAGCATCGGGTGAAGAGCCCACCAAGAGACTGTCTCACGCAAAAGCAAAGGGTTTATTGGGGATTCAGCATGCTGGGGCTCAGAGCTCACGTGAATAAAGCAGAGAGCCCTGAGAACAGCTTAAGCAGAGCTTATATACTTTCCTTGGAGAGGGCAGAGAGGGAACTTTATTGTTTGGTCTGGGCGAGTGAGCAGTTTGCGTGCAACCGGGTGAATGAGTACATTCTGCAGGTTGGCAGTTGGGGACAGCACATTCTGGGAACAAGATTAGCAAACAGTTCTCAAGATTTCAATAGTGTTTTGTTAAGCATACAGAAAAACAGCAAGCGACATTTACCTATTTTACTAAATTTTCATTACCGAATATACTTTGCCAGATTTCCTAATGTCTCTATTGAAATCTGCTTTCCTACATATTTTCCCCAGTACATCATTGTGACTGACTCTTCACAAGTGCTGACATTTACATTCACTCTATACCCGAAACCCCATAGCTAAAGAACTTTTGGTGCAAATCCTATACTTACTCTCCGTTCTAAACTTACCAACTATCGTCCTAATCCTACCGACTATCCTTTTTTTAATTTTTTTTCTTAAAGAAAGAGTTAGAGAGAGAGGGAGAGAGAGAGAGAATTTTTTAACATTTAGTTTTTTTAGTACTTGGCAGACACAACATCTTTGTTTGTACGTGGTGCTGAGGATCGAACTCGGGCCGCACGCATGCCAGGCGAGCACGCTACCACTTGAGCCACATCCCCAGCCCCCCGACTATCCATTTTTGACTGGAAGTTCTTTTTGACAATCAATCATTCAAAGTACAAGGTCCTATGCCTTTGTATATTGATTTATCTGAGACATCTGTGCAGAAAATAAATCAAAGCTAAATATTGCAATCAAAGACCCAATGCCCTTCTGGGCTTCAAATATTACCTTTATTTCTGTTTTCATACTTATATTTCACCTATGTATTCTTGAAAATATCGAAGGTTCGCCATACCATTATTCATTCAGCAGAATGATTCCTAACCCCAATCGAAACTGTTATTAACCCTAACCATACACTCTTCCCTCAATCTAACTTTACAGAAGAGCAGGGACAGAGTTGATCTTACAATACAGGAATGTACGGTTTCTTCCAACTGCTGAGAAACTCAAAGGTCCACGCAAAAATGATCTCTGGAGAAGTTGTAGGCACATATGTAGGAACTGAGAGAGCAAAAGTCATCTTCCATTGAAAACAACCTGGTCAGGATGAAGGGATGTGTCTGAATCAGCCTCTCTCTTCTTAACATGGAGAAGAAGGACCAAACCAGGCCAGTGTGGAGAGCACTTCCCGGGTGCCTATGGTTGATATACCATTCGAACTTTTGAAAGTGTCACAGGATGTAGGGGCAGCCTCCATTTCATGGGACACTTTGAAGCAACTGTTAGAACAAAGTGGTTGCCAAGGCAGTGACCTCATTCAGATCTTGAAGGAAGTGACCTCACCTAACATCCTTTGTGATGGAACACTCTGAACTTGGGATCCAGGAAGCCAGGCACCCAAATCCTGTCTCAGTCCCAGTCCCAGTCCCAGTGGTCTCAATTGTTCGGATTTACCAAGGACAGAGTCAGTCTTTCTTGGTACCTACGGAGGTGAGGATGCCCAAATGCCAGGAAAGCTCTGAAGAGTGGCCTTTCCTGAGAAAGCAGTTAGTGGATCACCGCTGGCTCCTGAGAACTTCACAGTGTTCACCAAGGAGACCAGATCTGAGACAGGACAGGACATTTTGGGGTAACATAGTATGGCCCACCAATCAGAGGACACTATGGATAGTCACAGACTGACTTGGGGGAAGAAGTTGTCTTTGTGGATGTGGCTGTTGGTTTGTGGTTTGGTCTCATGTTCTGAGAATAGGTAATAAAGGCGGTTTTTTGGTTTGAAGTGAATTGTTTCTAATAAGTCTTATGAAAAGGCGAGTGTTTCTAAGTCTGTGTATCCCACTGTGTCCGTGGTTCTAGACATCAGAAAAGAGAATGCATCAATGGATGACTCCTGTCTAGTAGAAATCTTCCCAACATTCATCCTGCCAATTTATGAATGGAATGCGGCTTGCCTTATGAATGGGCAACACCTACTATCTTCCTAAGTTTCTATTTTGTTCCTGAATTCACTCCACTCTCCAAAATAGGCTCATGGTTATGTGTCCAATATATATACCACCTCCAAGCTCTGTGACATGGCCATGTACTGGATAGCTAAAGGGAATGGCGAGCATCTCAGAAAACTCAGATATCAGTGTGACCAGGAAAGTCTCAGTGGAGAAATCCTGCTTTGGGCCATTTGCTTACCTATTGTTCTGTTGCCCTGAATTTCAGAAAGCTTTTTGCCTCAGACTACTCCTTTGTGAAGCCTGAAGAAAAGAGTCTTCAGATGCAAATGAATGGGCATCACCTGTGGCTCTTTGCTTGATTGCTTTGGAAAGGGATGTGTCTGAATCAGCCTCATGACCCTGTGTGAGGCTGTGGCTTAGATTCTTAGCACCTGATGGATCTAAAGAAAGATAGCATGTGTGCATCCAAAACCAAAATGGCCAAATGAGGAGTCATTGTGGATTAAGTCTTTTGCTTTCCTCTGTTAGGTTCCTGAAATCCATCAAGTGAGAATAGGGATCTTTTGGGTCAAATGAGTTCTTCAAACCCTGCAGAGACTAGCCCAGAGGTGCTTGGCTTTTCTCATGACTCCAAATCACATAAAGAATCTATACCTGAAAGTAAGTAGGCCCCAAATTGGAGATGCAGAGCAGTATTATGTGCAGGCCTATTTAATCACTCTTGGTTCTCAGAAAGAGAACTTTGACTTTAGGCAAATGAGGGGCAAGGGAACTTATTTGGATACTGTCTTTGTCTGTGCCCCTCATGGAAATTTCCAGCCAGAGGTTATGATAAGTGTCTATATGGAGAATGTTGAGGGCCATGTGGGAGTGTTTTGGTTTTAATTCTGGTCATTTGTGTGGCGGTTGGAAGAGATGACTTAGTTCACCTGGGCTTGAACTCTGGTGTTATTAGAGACTGAATTCTGGAACTGTCCTCAGAGAAGTATTGCCATGAATTGTGTTGGAATTTTAGGAGGCAACACATGAGAGTCATCCTGAAAACTGAGATCCTGGCCAAGGTGGCTTCCACAGAGCACTGGGAATCTCAGCCAGGATTTCACGTGATTTTATTCTGAAAGTCTTGGCAGCCATAATTGAGAGTCAAAACACACATAGACCTCACATTTTAGACCTCAATGGGCCTGGATTCATGTGAAATATTGGCCACTCTTTGGGAAGCCTTGCCTGTGAGAGTTCTCCAGAGATTTCTTTGAAATGAGCTTCCTCACCATTTAATGTTTCCTAAATAATTTGAAACCCACAGTGCCTCCAACTTCATCTTTGAAAAATAGCTAAATACATACCATGAATTTTTTGAAATTTCAATGACCAGGTGGCAATGGAGAAACTTTGGATGACTTGTTGCTGGTCATGAGTGTACCAGACTGTGCTTGGATTTACTTGGTTTCATGAAAACAGTGTAGAAAAGAGATCCCTGTAAGTTGGAGACTGCTGAGTAGTGGGCCTAGAGCAGTGGTGTGCAGGTATGTGATAAAACATCTGTGGTGGTACCATGTGGATCTGCCCTTGGATTCCAAATGGCTTGAGACTGACATGGTGAAGTCAGCAGACCCTATTATATAAAAGCATCTTGTTATATGGAGAGGTTTCCGGGCAATGTTCAGAATCAGATTGCTATGGACAAGCGGGCAAGCTATGTGGGGTAGAAGAGTGGTTGGTGCATTTTCCTGCAGACCTTGACCCACCACATGTGACAGAACTCCCTCCATCACTGGTACCTGTTGAACTCCTTGTATTTCCTGAAGCAAATACCAAATTCGCAGTGCAGCAGCAAGAAACACCTCGAAAAGTGGAAGATGATCAAATGGCTTCACAGTCCACATGGGAAGACACTTAGACCCCAGTGGCCACAGTTTACTTACAAAGAGAGAATTCAGCACTGCTTCCTCATGTTCATTGGAAAATAAAAAAAAACATATCTTCCAGGTCACAGAGATCAGACCCAGCTTTGTTGGTCTCACTAGAAAGGATGCTAAAATTCCTGACAACAACATATATTTCAAGTGCCCAACCTCAGAGGCAGTTTCTCAAGAGTCTTTAGGCCCAATGAGCTCCATGTTTGTGGAGTGTTTACCCTGTCCCTCACTTTTGGAAACTCCTCTACCACATCCAAGATTGTGAACTCCTGAATATTTTCCATTTCCGATATGTATTCACAGATTTCCTAACTCTTCTTCTCTAATTGTGTTTATTTGGGGCAAAGGTAATGTAAAGGCAATGTTCTGGATGAGAGTGGGAATATTTTTGTGTAGCACATATTTGCATACACATTGGATTTATTTTCCTATTTTCCATTCGAATTACTGAATTCCTGACACTAAGCCATACCCTAATAGACTCTGACTACTAATCCTAAAATGATGGACAAAAATAACCAAACAGAATGGAAATGAAAGCAGTTCAGAGAAGGCATGGTGTATAGTTGGACTTTCCTTTTGAATGATAAAGGGTAGGTGTTATAAATCTAGTCAATTTTTAATTGAAATTGATCTCCATGTGTTTTTAAAGTTAACAAATATGTGAATTCCTGTCTCCCTTTCTCTGCAGCCTGTTCAGCACATGTATTTTTATTTACAAATATAGAAACATAACTGGTATCACACGTATATCCTTGTGAGTTTGGCTGTCTTGGGAGATACAAATTGTGGGAAGAGATCACTCCTCCTAAACGCTGTTGGAACTGAAACTTCAACCTATGGGTGAACTTCCTAGTTGAACAATATTATACATAAATCCATGTTCAGTAAAATGATTATTTTTGGATCTGTGGATGATATATGATTCATAGTGAATTTCGATTGGCATGCATATTGATACATTTTAGTGTCTGTGTGTGTGTGTGTGTGTGTGTGTGTGTATATATATATATATATATATATATATATATATATATATATATACATAAATGCACACACACATATCTATATCTATATCTATCTATATCTATCTATCTATATCTATCTATCTATCTATATATATATATATATATATATAAACTCTCAAGATTTTTCAAAATATGAAATATATATTTCTTATTATACACTCCCTAAATTCATTCGTGTTCATATATGTAAATTTATAGTCAACATTTCACAAGATTATTCTCATAAAAGTTCATCCACTTGAAATACATATTCGTTTCCTAGTACTGAAAACTAACTTCAGTGAATAGTGCATACAAATCATAATATTTCTACAGTAACTGACCCAGTTTAGCATCAATGCAAGTAGATTCCTATGGGATATGATGTGTATTTTGACGTTCATTTTCATTCAAAACTGGTGCATTACTATTTTTTCAGTTTTTGCACATCATTGGATATATATTTCATCCACAAGTTAGGAAATTTATAGGCTTTTTTTATACTTACAATCAAATCCTGCTTCAGAACATATGAATTCCTCTATATTTCTTGACTCATCTTTTCATGAGATTTCTTTCCAAACACATTATTTTCCATTTCCATAATCACTTTTGAAGCTAAACTCACACACCCTTCATGATAAAACATAACCCTAATATTACCATTAAATGTATAACTCGTTGGAATGAATGATTGTATATCAATATATGATTTTTATATATTTTCAGATATCAATTCAATCCATGATTTAAAGTGGAAACAGTATATTATTTATTCACAGTATTGTCAATTCATTCATTTCTTCTACATTCATAGACACAGGGTACAACTCTGTGTACCCCCAATACTAATTTATACCTCTTCAAAATATTGCTCCCAGAAATGTTAGAAGAAATACTCATGTCACCTGATCTACATATACATTTTATCACAGTAATATTCTGATCACAAAATGCAAAGGTCACACTTCTGATTGTAGCAAATCCTAGATGGAAAGTGATCCTGGATTACTAAAAACATCCATGTCCAGGTTTCCTAATGCTCTCAAATGTCAATCATATTGGTGACTACATATTTGTTTCTTCCTAAGATTATATATTGAAACTCAACCTTGTTGATAATGTCTAATCCTATCATTCACTTTATACTTTGCCTGATTTCATAATGTGTGTATTGATATCTGATTTCCTACATAATTTTCCCAGTTCATCATTGTGACTGACTCTCCACATGTGCTGAAATTTACATTCACTCTCTAACCTAAAACCTAGGGCTATTGAACTTTTGGTCCAAATCCTATACTCACTCTTCTTCCGAAACAGACCGACTATCTTCCTAATCCTAACAACTATCCCTTTTTGACTGGATGAACTCTTCTACATTCAATCATACAGGGTACAAGATGATATGCCATTGTATATTGATTTATCAGAGACATCTGTGCGAACGAAATTCAATGCTAAGTATTCCAATCAAGGGCCCAATGCCTTTCTGTGCTTAAAATCTTACCTAGATTTCTGTTTTCATACTTATATTTCAAATCTATATTCTTATAAATATCCCAGGTTCCCAATACCATTATTCATCCAGCAGAATGATTCCTAACTCAAATAGAACATGTTATTAACCCTAACCATACATTGTTCCCTCAATCTAACTTTATAGAAGAACAGGGACAGAGTTGGTCTTAATATAGAGGAATATAGGGGATCTTCCACCCGCTGAGAACCTCAAAGGTCCATGCAGAAATTATCCCTGGGGAAGATGAAGGCAGCTATAAAGGACCTGAGAGGGCAAAAGTCATCATGTAAGGCAAACAACCTGGTTAGGATGAAGGGATGTTTATGAATCAGCCTCTCTCTTCTTAATGTAGAGAAGATGGACCAAACCAGGTCTGTGTGAGAGCTGTTCCCGGGTGCCTATGGTTGATATATCGTTCTAAGTTGTGAAAGTGTCACAGAAAGTAGGGGCAGCCTCCATCTCATGGGACCCTTTGAAGGAACTGTTAGGACAAAGTGGTTGCCAAACAAGTGACCTCATTCAGTTCCGAACGGAAGTGACCTATCTCACTTCTTTGGTCTTGGAACACTCTGAACTTGGAATCCCAGAAGCCAGGCACACAGAACCAGTCCCAGACCCAGTCCCACTGGGCTCACTTGTTTGGTTTTACCAAGGACAGAATCAGTCTTTCTTGGTACCTACTGATTTGAGAATGGCCAAATGCCAGGAGAGCTTTGGAGAGTGGCCTTTCCTGAGAAAGAAGGTAGTGGCTCAAAGCTGGCTCCTGACAACTTCAAAGAGTTTGCCAAGGAGTACAGATCTGAGACAGTACAGGGCATTTTGGGGGAACATAGTATGGTACAACAATCAGAGGAAATTCCGGAGAGTCAAAGACCTACTTGGGGGAAGAAAGTCCTATGTTGTTGTGGGTGTGAGTTTGTTGTTTTTTCTCATGTTCTGAGAATTGGTAGGAAAGGCAGTTTGTTTGATTTGAAGTGGACTGTTTCTAGTAAGTCGTGTGACAAGGCAAGTGTTTCTATGTCTATGTATCCACTGTGTTTGTAGTTGTAGACATTAGAAAACATAATGCATCAATGAATGTGTAGTGTCTAGTATAATGCTTCCCAGAATTCATACTGCCCAATTTATGATTGGACTGCAGCTTTCCTTATGGATGGGTAGCAATTACTATCTTCCTAATTTCCTGTTTTATTCCTGAATTCTGGCCACTCTCCGGAATAGGCTCATGGTTTTCTGTTCAAGATACTGTGACATGGCCATGTACTGGAGAGCTGAAGGAAATTGGAGCATCTCAGGAAACTCAGATATCAGTGTGACCAGTAAAGTCTATGTGGAGAAACCCTGCTTTGGGAATTTTGCTTACCTATGGTTCTGGTGCTGTGAATATCTAGAAGGTCTTTGCCTTAGGCCACCCCTTTGTGAATCCTGAAGAAAAGAGTTTTCAAATGGAAATGAATAGGCATCACCTGTGGCTCTTTGTTTTATTGCTTTGTAAAGAGATGTGTCTGAATCAGCCCCTTGGCCCAGTGTGATTATTTGGAGAAGTAGATCAGTATTAATGGCAGGCCTATTTGATCATTGCTGGTTAACAGGAAGGGTTTCCAGGCCACCCTGACTTTAGGCAAATTAGAGGCAAGGGAGATTATTTTGGACACTGTCTTGGTATGCACCCCTGATGGAAACCTCAACCCAGAGGTTATGATGAGTGTCTATATAAAAGAAGATGAGGGCCATGTGGGAGTGTTTTGGTATTAATTGTGGTCAGTTGTGTGGCAGTAGGAAGAGATTCCTGGATCAACCTGGGCTTGAACTATGGTGTGACTCCCCTTAGAGACTGAGTTTTGGAACTGAACTCAGAGAAGTATTACCATGAATTCTGTTGGGATTTTAGAAGGCCACGCAGGAGAGTTGCCCTTGGAGACTGAGATTTAGGCCCAGGATGGCTTTCCACAGAGCACTGGGAATCTCAGCTAGGATATCACATGATTTCATTCTGAAAGACTTGGCAGCCATACTTGAGAGTCAAATAACACATGGAACTCACATTGTAGACCTCAATGGGCCAGGCTTCATTTGACCTTTTGGCCACTCTTTGGGAAGACTTGCCTGTGAGAGTTCTCCTGAGCTTTCATTGAAATGAGCTTCCTCACCATTTAATGGTTCCTGAATGAATTGAAATCCACAGTGACACCAACTTCATCCTTGAAAAATGGCTAGATAAATACCATGGAATAATTCCCAAGAGCAGGTGGCACTGGAGAATCATTGGATGTTCTGTTGCTGATCATGAGTGTACCAGACAGTGCCTTGATTTACTGGGTTTCATGAAAATGGTGTAGAACAAAGATGCCAGTACGTTGGAACCTGCTTAGTAGTGGGCCTAGAGCAGTGGTTTGCAGGTGTATGATAAAACATCTGTGATGGGGCCACATGGATCTGCCATTGGCTTCCAAATGCCTTTTGACTGACATGGTGCAGCCAGCAGACCCTTATATGTAAAGGCATCTTGTTACATTGAGAGGTTTTAGGGCAATGTTCAGAATTGGGTTGCTACAGACAAGGGGGCAAGCTTTGTTGAATAGAAGCCTGGTTGGGGCGTTCTCCTGCACACCCTGACCCACCACACGTGAGAGTACTCCCTCCAGCACTGTGTCCCCGTTGAACTCATGGTATTTACTGAAGCCAATACCAAACTCCCAGTGCAGCAGTAAGAATCACCAGGAAAAGTGGAGAATGACCAAATGGCTTCTCAGTGCACACGAGGAGACACTTAGCTCCCAGTGGCCACAGTTTACCTACAATGAGGGAATTTAGAACTGCTGCCTCATGTTCACTAGAAAAGAAGAAACCATGTCCTTCAGGTCACATATATGCAGATCCAGCTTTGATTGTCTCACTACAAAGGAAGCTGAAGCTCTTGACAACAACATATATTACAAGGGCCCAACCTCAAAGGCAGTTTCTCAAAGAGTCATTAGGCCAGCAGAACTCCATATTTGTGGAGTATTTAGCCTATCCCATACTTTTGGAAATTCCTCTACCGCCTCCAAGGCTGTGAACTCCTGAGCATTTTCATTTCCACATATGTATTCACAGATTTTCTAACTCTTCTCCACTAATTGTGTCTTAATTGGGGCGAAGGTTATGTCAAGGCATTGTTCTGGATGAGAGTGGGATGATTTTTGTGTAGCACATATTTGCATACACATTAGATTCATTTTCATATTTTCCATTTGAAATACTGAATCCCTGACATTAACCCATAACCTACTAGACTCTGACTACTAATCCTAATATGATGGAGAACAAGAAACCTAACAGAATAGAAATACAGGCCGTTCATAGGAGGCATGGTGTATACTTGGACTTCCCTTCTGCTTTATCAAGGGTATGTGTTATAAATCTAGTCAACTTTTCATTGTAATAGTTCTCCATGAGTTTTTAAAGTTAACACATATGTAAATTTCTGTCTCCCATTCTCTGTAGCCTATTCATCACATGTATTTTTTATGCATATTTAGAATCCTACCTGGTATCACAAGTACATTTTTGTAAGCTCACTGATTTTGAAAGATACATATTTTGATAAGATATCAATCCCCCTAAATCATGATGGAACTGAAAATTAAACCTATTGGTGAATTTCCTAGATGAACAACATTATATATAAATCGATGTTCAGTAAAATGAATATTTTTGGATATGTGGATGATATGTATTACATGGTGAATTTCAATTAGCATATAGATTGCTACATTATAATGTCAGTGTGTGTCTGTCTATATGTATATATATATATATATATATATATATATATATATATATATATATATATACTGTCCAGATTTTTCAAAATGTGAAATATATGTTTCTTATTATACACTCTCTAAATTCACTCATGTTTCTATATGTGGTTTATAATCAACTTTTCACAAGATAATTCTCAG
This sequence comes from Callospermophilus lateralis, assembly GCF_048772815.1. Classification (NCBI taxonomy): domain Eukaryota; kingdom Metazoa; phylum Chordata; class Mammalia; order Rodentia; family Sciuridae; genus Callospermophilus; species Callospermophilus lateralis. Next base: position 25,951 of record NW_027516249.1, read on the forward strand.
AAATATTCATCTGCCTGAAATACATAATTATTTCCTAGTACTGAAAACTAACTTCAGTGAATGGAGCTTACAAATCCTAATATTTTTACAGTAACTGAATCAGTTAAACATCAATGCAAGTATAATCCTACGGGACATGATGTGTATTTTGAAGTTCATTTTTATTCAATATTGGTATATTATTATTTTTTCAGTTTATGGACATCATAGGATATATGATTTCATCCACAAGTTCAAAAATTTATAGGCATTTGTTTCACTTTTAATCACGTCCTGCTTCAGAACACATGTATTCCTCTAAGTTTCTTGAATGGTCTTTTCATGAGATTTCATACCAAACACATTAATTTTGATTTCCATAATCACTTTGGAAGCAAAACTCACATACCATTCATATTAATTATCACTCTGATATTACCATTAGATGTATAACTGGTTTGAATGAATGATTGTTTGTCAATATAAGATTTCTTATATCTTTTCAGATATCAATTCTATCCATTATTTAAAGTGGAACCAGTTATATTATTTATTCACACTATGGTCTATTCATGCATTATCTCTATATTCATAGACACAGTGTACACCTCTTTGTACCCCCAATACTAATTTATACGTCTTCAAAATATTGCTCCCTGAAATGGTGGAAGTGGACTCATGTCACCTGATCTTCATATACATTTAATCACAGAAATATTCTGGACAAAAAATGCAAAGGTCACACTTATGATTGTATAAAAGCCCAAATGGAAAGAAAACATGGATTACTAAAAACATCCATGTCCAGGTTCCCTAATGCTCTCAAATGTCAATCCTATTTGTGACTACACATGTGTTTCTTCTTAAAATTATATATTCAAACTCAACCCAATGGAAAATGTCTAATCCTATCCCTCACTTTATAATTTGCCTGATTTCATAATGTCTCTATTGCTATCTGCTTTCCTACATATATTCCCCAGTTCATCATTGTGACTGACTCTTCACATGTGCTGACATTTACTTTCACACTCTAATAAATAACCTATTGCTAAAGAACTTTTGTTCCAAATCCTATACTCACTCTTCTTCCTAAACATAATAACTATCTTCTTAATCCTACCGAGTATCCCTTTTTGACTGGAAGTTCTCTTCTACATTCAATCATTCAAGTAACAAGGTCTTATGCTATTGTGTATTGATTTATCTGAGACATCGGTGCAGAATGTAATTCAACGCTAAGTATCACAATCAAGGGCCCAATGCCCTTCTGGGCTTCAAATCTTACTTAGATTTCTTTTTTCATACATATATTTCATCTCTATATTCTTAAAATAATCACAAGTTTCCAATACCATTATTCATGCAGCAGAATAATTCCTAACCCAAATGGAACATGTTATTAACACTAACCATACACTGTTTGTGTTAATAACATGTTTACAGAAGAGCAGGGACAGTGTTGATCTTACAATACAGGAATGTAGTGGATCTTCCATCTGCTGAGAACCTCAAAGCGCCATGCAGAAATGATCCCTGGAGAAGATGTAGGCAGGTATCAAAGACCTGAGAGAGCAAAAGTCATCTTCCATCGCAAACAACCTGGTCAGGATGAAGGGATGTTTCTGAATCAGCCTCTCTCATCTTAATGTAGAGAATATGGACCAAACCAAGACTGTGTGGAGAGCTGTTCCTGGTTCCCTATGGTTGATATACCATTCTAATTTGTGAAAGTGTCACAGGAAGAAAGGGCAGCCTCCATCTCATGGGACCATTGAAAGAAACTCTTAGGACAAAGTGGTTGCCGAGGCAGTGATCTCATTCAGTTCCTGAAAAAAGTGACCTCAACTCACTTCCTTATTGATGGAACTCTCTGAACATGGGATCCAGGACGCCAGGCACCCAGATCCAGTCCCAGTCCCAGTCCCAGTGGTCTCACTTGTTTGGATTTACCAAGGACAGAATCAGTCTTTCTTGGTTCCTCCTAAGGTGAGGAGGCCAAATGCCTGGAAAGCTCGGAAGATGGGCTTTTCCTGGAAAGGGCAGGTAGCGGCTCACTCCTGGTTCCTGACAACTTCACAGAGTTGGCCAAGGAGACCAGATCTGAGACAGAACAGGAAATTTTGGGGGAACATAGTATGGCCCACCAGTCGGAGGATACTCCGGATAGTCTCATACCTATTTGGGGGAAGAAGGTGTCATTGTCAGTGTGGCTGTGGGTTTGTGGTTTTGTCTCATGTTCTGAGAATAGGAAGGAAAGTCAGTTTGTTTGGTTTGGAGTGAACTGTTTTTAGTAAGTCGTTTGACAAGGCAAGTGTTTCTGGGTCTGTGTATCACACTGTGTCCGTGGTTGTAGACATTAGAAAAGAGAATGCATCAATGGATATGTCCTGTCTAGTAGAAAGCTTCCCAGCATTCATCCTGCCCATTTTATGAATGGACTGTGGATTGCCTTATTAATGGGCAATACCTGCTACCTTCCTAATTTGCTCTTTTCTTCCAGAATTCTGGACACTCTCCAGAATAGGCTCATGGTTTTGTGTCTAAGTTATGTACAACCTCCAAGCTCTGTGACAAGGCAATGTTCTGGATAGCTGAAGGAAATGACGAGCATCTGAGAAAACTCAGATATCAGTTGACCAGGAAAGTCTCAGTGGAGAAACCCTGCTTTGGGCCATTTGCTTACCTATTGTTCTGTTGCCCTGAGAGTCAGGAAGTCTTTGTCTCACGCCACCCCTTTGTGAATCCTGAACAAAATAGTTTTCAAATGGAAATAAATAGGCTTCACCTTTGGCTCTTTCGTTAATTGATTTGGAAAGAGTTGTGTCTGAATCAGCCTCTTGGCCCAGTGTGATTCTTTGACTTAGATTCTCAGCACCTGATGGATCTAAAGAAAGATCCCATGTGTGCATCCAAATCAAAAATGGCAAAAAGAGCTGTCATTGTGGATGAAGTCTCTTGCCTTCCTCTGTAAGGTTCCTGAATTCCATCAAGTGAGAATGGGGATCATTTGGGTCAGATGAGTTCATCAAAGCCCTTCAGAGGCTATCCCGTAGGTGCTTAGGTTTTCTCATCACTCCAATTCACATAAAGTATCTTTAACCGACACTCAATAGGCCTTAAATGGGAAAAGTGGTGCAGTATTACGGGCAGGCCTTTTTGATCACTCCTGGTACAAAGGAAGGGTGTCCAGGCCACCCCGAATTTAGGCAAATGAGGAGCAATGGAGCTTATTTTGGACACTGTCTTGGGCTGCGTCCCTCATGGACACCTCCAGCCAGAGGTTATGATGAGTGTCAATATGGAAGAAGATGAGGGCCATGTGGGAGAATATCGGTTTTATTGTGGTCATTTGTGTGGCAGTTGGAAGAGATGACTGGGTCCACCTGGGCTTGAACTCTGGTGTGATTCCCCTTAGAGACTGAGTTCTGGAACTCACCTCAGAGAAGTATTGCCATGAATTGTGTTGGGATTTGATTAAGCCACGCATGAGAGTCATCTTTGGAAACTGAGATCAAGGCCCAGGGTAGCTTTTCAGAGGGCACTCTGATCTCAACCAGGATATCACATGATTTTATTCTGAAAGACTTGGAAGCCATTTTTGAGAGTCAAAACAGACAATGACATCACATTTTAGACCTCAATGGCCCTGGCTTCATGTGACCTTTTGGCCACTCTTTGGGAAGCCTTGCCTGTGAGAATTCTCCAGAACTTTCATTGAAATGAGCTTCCTCAACATTTAATGGTTCCTGAATGAATTGAAACCCACAGTGCATCCAACTTCATCCTTGAAAAATGGCTAGATAAATACCATGAAAATTTTCAATTTCCCATGACCAGGTGGCACTGGAGAACCATTGGATATTCTGTTGCTGATCATGAGTGTACCAGACAGTGCCTTGATTGATTGGGTTTCATGAAAATAAGTTGGAGCCTGCTGAGTAGTTGTCCTAGAGTAGTGGTTGGCAGGTGTGTGAAAAACATCTGTGGTGGAGCCATGTGGATCTGCCATTGGCTTCCAAATGGCTTGTGACTGACATGGTGCAGTCAGCAGACCCTCCTATGCAAAGGCATCTTGTTATATGGTGAGGTTTCAGGGCAATGTTTACAATCAGGTTGCTATGTTTAAGGGGGCAAGCTATGTGGGATAGAAGCCTGGTTGGTGCATTCTCCTGCATACCCTGACCCACCACGCCTGACAGAACTCGCTCCAGCACTGTGTCCCAGTTGAACTCCTTGGATTCCATGAAGCAATTACTAAACTCCCAATGCAACAGCAATAAACACATATAGAATCCTACCTGGTACCACACCTACATTCTTGTGAGGTGAACAACTTGGCAGATACAAATTGTGAGAGAAGATCACTCCTCCTAAACACCGTTGGAACTGAAAATATAACCAATGGATGAGCTTCCTAGTTTTACAACATTATACATAAATCCATGTTCAGTAAAATGAATATTTTAGATCTGTGAATGATATATATTTCATGTTGAATTTCGAATAGCATATATATTGCGAGTTTTTAATGTGTTTGTGTGTATGTATATATATGTGTATATATATATACATACACACATTCTCCAGATTTTTCAAAATATGAAATATTTGTATCTTAATATAAACTCCCTTAATTCATTCATATTCATGTATGTGGATTTATGATGATCTTTTCTAAATATTATTCTCAGAAATATTCATCCACCTGAAATACTTTTTTGTTTTTTGTACTGAAAACTAACTTCAGTGAATGTTGCATACAAATCATAATATATCTAGAGTAACTGACCCAGTTTAACCTCAATGCAAGATGATTCATATGGAACATGATGTGTATTTTGATGTTCATTTTAATTCAACACTGGTACATTACTATTTCTTCAGTTTATGCACATCATAGGATATATATTTCATCAAAAAGATGACAAAATTATAGGCATTTTTTCACTTTCAATCACTTCCTACTTTAGAACACATGTATTCTTCCATATTTCTTAACTGGTCTTCTCAAGATTCTTTTTTCCAAACACATTATTTTCGATTTTCATAATCACATTGAAGCAAAACTCACACACCCTTCATGATAAACCATAACCCTAATATTAACATTGATGTATAACTTGTTGGAATGAATGATTGTATATCAATATAAGATTTTTCATATTTTCAGATATCAATTCAATCCACCATTTAAAGTGGAACCAGTTATATTACTTATTCACAGTTGTTCTATTCATGCATTATCTCTATATTCATAGACACAGGGTACACCTGTTTGTACCCCAAATACTAATTTATAAGTCTTCAAAATATTGCTCCCAAAAATGGTGGAAGAAATTCTTATGTCACCCGATCTATATATACATTTTATCGCAGTAATATTCTGGACACAAAATTCAAAGGTCAAACTTATATTTGTACCAAAGCCTAAATGGAAAGTGAACATGGATTACTAAAATCATTAATTTCCAATTTGCCTAATGCTTTCAAATATCAATCCTATTGATGACTACATATTCGTTTCTTCCTAAGATTATATATTCAAACTCAACATTGTTGAAAATGTCTAATCCTATCACTGACTTTATACTTTGCCTGATTTTGTAATGTCTGTATTGATATCTGCTTTCCAACATATTTTCTCCAATTCATCATTGTGACTGACTCTTCACTTGTGTTGACATTTACATTCACTCTGTAACCGAAACCCTATTGCTAAAGAACTTTTGTTCCAAATTTTATACTAACTCTTCTTCCTAAACCTACTGACTATCTTCCTAATTTTACCGACTATCACTTTTGAATGGATGTTCTCATCTACATTCAATCATCCAAGTAAATGTAGGGCGAGTGTCAGAGGATGAGACCACCAAGAGACTATCTCATGCAACAGAAAGGGTTTATTTGGGGTCCAGCATGCTGGGGCTCAGAGCTCACTTGAATAGAGCAGAGAGCCCTGAGAACATCTTAAGCAGAGCTTATATAATTTTCTTGGAGAGGGCAGGGAGGGAAGTTTATTGATGGGTCAGGGCGAGTAAGCGGTTTGTGTGTAAACGCGTGAGGGAGTACATTCTGCAGTTTGGCAGTTGGGGACAGCACATTCTGGGAACAAGATTAGGAAACATTTCTCAACATTTCAACAGTGTTTTGTTAAGCGTACAGAAAAACAGGAAGTGACAAGTACATATTTTATTAACATTTCATTCCCCACTTCTTCTTCTGGCTACTTTTAATAATAAAAGTGATTGTTGGGGGGTGTCACATTTTATGTATGCTAGTGGGGTATTAACATAAGTTTAACTTGTCCAATTTGAGCTTGGAGAAAAGAAATTACATGGTTGAGAAACAGGGTTTTATAGTAAGCAATAAAATGAGGATTATTATTGGACCGGCCAGGGTTGATTAAAATGTAGTTAACCAGGGGGACTGTGTAAACCAAGACTCAAACCACCAATTTTGCGTCTCTATCTCTCTTTGATGCTCTTCAAGGCATCTTTTTAATTTACTCATAGAGTTTGTTACAACTCCAGTATGGTCGACATAAAAAAAAAAAAAAAAAAAAAAAAACATTCTTTCCTCAATGCAGCACAAAGGCTCCCTTCTCTCATGAAATGGAGGTCCAACCCTCGACTTTTCTGTAAAACAACTTCTGCCGCAGTCTTTGGCTGGGCACAAATCACGAGTCTCCACACAGCTTGTAGATTCAAACAGCAATTCTTTATTCCCGAACTCACACCGGCCGTCTACAAACACGCTCTGGGGGAATCCACGTTCTCTGCCCAAATCCACTCTCTCCCAAATCCACTCCGCATGGGCTTCTGTCTCCCAAAATATACTGTCTGACCCTAAGCACTCAAGAGGAACTCAGCAGCAGGATATGCCCTATTCTAAAGGGGGAACACCCTAATCTCCTATTATGCTAAACTGCCCTATTCTAAAGGGGGAACACCCTAATCTCCTATTATGCTAAACCTCCCTATTCTAAAGGGGGAACACCCTAAACACGGATCCTGCCCTGGTCCTTGAGCAAGGTCACCTTTCAGAAGTCCTTCCACTAGACAGCATGGGAGTAAGCTGGCAAGGAATTTGTCATACCTACTTGGCCGATGGCTCCCAGCAAACTTCAAAGAGAGAGGTAAAAGATTCCTGCAAAGCTGTGATGGAATTTTCTAATATCTTTAAGTTTTGATCTATTGCTGCTTCTAATTGGGTCATTTGTTGTGTCCCATGGACCAGGGCAGTGGTTCCTGTGCGAACCCGGGCAGCAACTCCTATTCATAATAGAATGGCTAAGGTGAGAGATATATGTTCCCACCTGAACCGGGTTGTATGCCCCTCTATTTGATCTTCAAATGAACCTGCGTCATAATAGAGCACTCTGGGAAACATCTGCACCATTACACAATTAATCACTTCTGTTGACCATTTCATAAAAACATAAACAACGTTTAAGTATATAGAATTATATTGTTGTAGGGACGGAAAAGGCAAGGCACCTAAGATATCACCAAAGACAAGGAAACAGTCATATTTGGTTGCAACCAGATTCAGAGGGCATTGCTTCTGTTGTAATCAATTAATCCCCTGAAACCCAAGTTTAGGTAGTTTCAGAATTTTGTACCCAACATGTAAGGGAAGGGGCTCTGAAGTTCACAGTCTGCAGAAGTTCACAAAGAGCAGTTTTTGTTTCTGATTTTTCCTCAGTTCTGGGCAAGTTAAATTTTCAAGGACACCTGGGTGGGGGAGAGCTTTATTTTCCCCTTTTTTCCCTCTGCCAGCTGTTTCCACGGAGCCCAGTTTGCAACTTATCCATCTTACAAATGTAGCCATCTCTATGAAGCCCCAGCTCAAGGCCAGAGGCCTTGATCACATATGTTGTGAAAAACTAGTAAGGGTGTGTCTAGCTCAGGAGTGCTGATTTTTTTCAGCCAGTTGCCAGGTAGACCAGGGCAACACAAAAAGAGGAAGTTTATCTACACTGAACTCTTTTATAGGGACTCTTTTGCTGAAAGTCCTAAAGTTAGCCATGGTGAAAACTTCTGGATAAGTTCAGTTAAGACTTTCCTGTGGGCCTGGTACAGAGGGGGAAGACGGGGAATGCAGGGCTGAGCGCAGCTCTTTGGATCTGAGAATGAGGAAGGAGAGATGTAAAAGAATAATGGAAAAGGGTTTTGAGATCTTCCTAGCACCAAAAACATGAGTAGTAGAACGGGTAGAACAGAGGGGGAGATGGGAGTGAGTATCCCAAAAAGCCTGTAAGGGACTTTAAATTCTTAGTAACCTGTTTTCAGTGATGACAAAGGAACTTTAAAGGCCATTTTCATTACATCTTGGATAGGGGTCTGAGGGCTCTTCTCAGCTGGTTTGAGCTTTGGGTTAGCTGGTAAGAGGACCTGGTGGGACCTAGTGTGGGCACTGACAGGAGAAGAGAGGAGTGTGTGAGTGGAGGGTTACCTCAGTACCTGCTACCTCAGCAAGGGGGCAATGGTCTGAGAAACGGTGGAGGTTTGGGTTTTTAATATAGTAATTGGAGGGGAGAAATCAAGTTGATGATGTGGGAGTGACAACAGAGAGTCTAGAGCAGAAGGCTGAGGGTGAGCATGTATTGGAGAAGCATAGTTCACGATGTGAGCAAAGAAGAGAAAAGGCCTCCACATAGAGGAATCTCCTTTCACCCTTTTGAGCACTTGCAGAAGTTAAAAAGGTCACACAGAATTTGAAGATCTAGAGACCCCTCAGGGGGCCATCAGTTTTGGTTGTCTAATTGGTAATATGGCCAATGCTGTGTACAGAATTTGATGAGGAGTTTGGGTTCCATGTGGCAGTCCCTGTATGCTCACATCCCCATGACTTACAGAAGATGTCGGCGTTTCCAGCACACAGCCTTGACTGTTTGTGGCTTTGATAGTACACTGGGCAAACATAGTAATCTAGGCTAGCCAACCAGCATCTGGCTCGCGTGTCCCTACATCAATAATGTTTGTTTCCATTATCTATGGTATGGAAGGAATTTAATGGAATTTTAGTGGGATCCTCTTCATTAGGGATATCCCAATAGGGAAGACCTATACACAGCTGACAAATGTCTGGCTGGAGAGATGGCCACCAGGTCCCTAAGCGGGCTGTATGCAAGATAGACCATACTTCCTTTCCAGTAGGATTTGTGATCAGACATCGCTGCTGAACAGGCTTATGAGGGTTAGGACTACTGGTGGCAAGGGGAGAGTCTATAGCCTTATCCACACAGCGAATCCACAATTTGAAAGGGTTTCCAGTCTTTTTCAGTTTCCAGCCAGAGTCTGGACAGGGCACAGGCTTGAGATGAGAGGTAGGGATCCAGGAAGTGATTTTGACTACCTTTACCCTGTAGGTGTTATAAGTAGCACCTGGTATGGTCCTTTTCAGTGGAGTTCCAGGGATGACACAAGATGTCGTCTTACATAGATGAAGTCTCTATTTGATATCGCTGTAGAGTCCCCTCATCCCCAGGTTGGTAGGCAGTGGCCATCTGTTTTCACAGGTATCTCTGAGTTCTTTCAAGAGCTTTAAGTCTGTTAAGCAAGGGGGTGTGGAAGGAATCGTTAGGTCTTAGAGTTGGGGTAGGACCCTTACTGGAGGAGGGACACCATAGAGAATTTCACAGGGTGTGAGGTTACACAAAGAAATAGATTGAGTATTTCTTGCATGAAACAGTACATAAAGCAGGAGCATAGTCCAATCTTTTATGCCGGTCTCTAAGCTTAATTTCGTTATGGTTTCTTTAATGGTTCTATTCATTCTTTCTACCTGTCCTGAACTCGGGGGTCTGTAAACACAATGTAATTTCCAATTAATCCCCAGGGTCCTTGCTAACCTCTGAGTTACCTGGGCCACGAACGCCGGTCCATTATCAGACCCTATTACTTTAGGCAGGCCATACCTTGGAAAAATATCTTCCAGGATCTTCTTGACCACCATTTGCGCTGTTTCATTTTTTTTTCTTTTCTTTTTTTTTGGGGGGGGGAAAGCTTCAATCCATCCTGAAAATGTATCTACAAAGACTAGGAGATATTTAAGTCCATTCCTTGCTGGCTTAATTTCAGTAAAGTCCACTTCCCAGAATTGTCCTGGTCTGGTTCCTCGTAGGTGCTTTCCTGCAGAAAGCTTGGAAGGGTAAGAATTAACCAATTGATGGACCCAACAGGCTTTTGTTATCCATTCAGTTGTTTCCTTTCACTGTGAGTCGGTTAGTGGAAAACTCTGTTTTTGATCCTTCAAAAATGAATGCAGTTTCTTTGAACCAAGGTGAGTGATTTGATGTACATTTTCTACTGACATAGTTAGAGCCGTGATTATAGGAGTTTTTACTGAAGGATTTAGAAATTCCACTTGGGGGCCTTCAGGGTTAAAAGTTATTTTGGCCCAGAGCTTTGTGAGCAGATCTCTGCCAATCAATGGGGCCGTGCATTTTGGGATTACTAGGAAGGAGTGATGGATTTTTCCTTTCCCCTGGTCCATGGTCCTCTTAGTTGTCCAAGCCTGATATTTACTGCCATTAGCCCCTTGAATTAGAGACCTTTTATTTGATAGAGGTTCCAATGGGGCCTTAAAGGCAGAATATATTGCCCCTGTATCCACTTCAATGTATACTGGGGTCCCCTCCACTTCAAAAGTTAACCTGAGCTCGAGGAGAGGATCTGAGCCCCGACTTTCTTAGTAACCCTACAGAGTCAGAATGTCCAGCTGGCCTGGCTGTCTCTTTCTAGGGCACTCTTTAGCCCAGTGTCCTTTTTTTTTAGAGTAGGCACATTGAATTGAGGCCAGGGGTGGCCTCTAGTGTGGTCCCCGGTGTCCCTTCGTGTCTCCATGTTTCTTAATTTCTGGTCTATTTGTTGTTGTGACCAGGACCTTAGTCAATGCCTTAGTCTGTCTTTTGTTTCTTTTATCCTCCCTTTGCTCCATACTCTTCCTCAGTTTCTCTCTTAGTATACCTTCTTGGCTTCTCTGACTAAACCTCTCAAACTCATATCTTGTAATCCATCTAAGCATTGTAACTGTCTTTTAATATCCAGAACAGCTTGCCCAATAAAGGCCACCATGACAGATGCCTTTTGATTCTCTGCCTGAGGATCGAAAGGAGTAAATCTCTTATATGCCTCCATAATTCCCTGTAGGAACATGGAGGGACATTCATCAGTCCCTTGAATAATCTCTCTTACCTTGGCCAAAATAGTTGATTGCCCAGCGGCCACTAAGATACCCACTATTAGAGCCCGGCAATAAGAGGAAGGATGCTCATTACCTTCACAGGTTTTGGGGTCCCAGTTGGGTCTGTGCAAGGGAAAGGCGGCTTTGCATATGTTGGGAAGTTTTGTCGGTCACCCATCTGGTCCGAGAATATTTTTTTCTAGAATCCAGGAAGATTCTCTTTTGTTCCTCTGTCATGAAGAGAGTCCCTAGGAGTTGTTGGCAGTCATCCCAAGTAGGCTGGTGTGAAAACATCAATGATTCAACCACACCTGAGACCCAGGTGGGGTCCTCGGTAAAAGGGGGATTGTTATTTTTCCAGTTATTTAGGTCTGAAGAGGAAAAAGGTAAAAACTGGTAGGCTTGCATTTTTCCCCCATGGTTGTCATCAATCATTGTTCCTTAGAAATGGAGAGGGAGCATCACGGGAGTTCCAGGGATTTCAATCATTCAACGCCGGCAAATTCCTTTAGCCGGGCCAGCATCCTCCAGGGGAGGAGGGGGTGTGTTTGCTGCAGGGGAGTTATTTGGAGTGCGCTGGGCTCGCTTAGCTTCCTCCAATGGCGGACAGGCTGAGTCAGCAGCAGGGGAATTACTTAGAGGGTGTTGGGGGTTGGGGGACGAGGGCAGGGAATAAGTAGTAGGACGAGAGTCCAGTAGAGTCAAATCTTGTGACTCAGGGAGAACAGAGGTTGAAGGAGGAGGAGGAGCAGAAGGTTTGAGAGAGCATGAGGGAAGGAGTAGGAGTGGGGGCAGGGGCAAGGAAAAGCTTCACACATGGAGGAGGAGAATTGCAGATGTCCTGAAAAGTTAAGATATATGTCTCTTGATCCTGATGTCTATGTGGCACTGGCTGAAAGTCAATATCTCTGACTTTTTAAATTAGTGGGAAGTAGAAAGATCCTTCTAGGGGCTATCTGAATCCAAAGGTGGGCCATTCTGAGGCACAGAGAGTCTGCCAGGTCCAGCGTTTTACTGAAAAAGAAAGATTCTGAGCCCTTAAGCGGACTTTGGTGCAATGATCAAGGGTCAGGGAAAGAGGCATTGAAGTGCTCTATCCCATTATGAAAGACAAACAATCAGTAAAAGCAACGACACACAAGACAGACAAGACAATACAATAAAGACAGGCAATGGACGTCCAACACTGAGACCAGGACTGAGTAGCCGGCAAAACCTGATGGGCTGGATATGCTGAATCTGAAACAAAATATCACTGAGTCGAGGAGACTATTGTTCCTCGATTTCCCGAGTTCTCTGGGGAGTCCCCCAGTGACGTGGCCTGTGGCTCTATGACATGTCTGTCAGCCATCGTCGGAGAGAGCTCACACTCTTCATCAACAGCCATTTTGCCAAGCCCTAACCTGAAACCTGAAACCAGAAAGAGGCGCCTTACATACCCCGAGAGGAGCCCGTTGGGGTCTCTCATCTGCCGCTGCTGGATCTCGGTGGAACCTCCATATGTAAAGGTCGGGCGAGCGTCCGGGGAAGAAACCACCAAGAGACTGTCTCATGCAAAAGCAAAGGGTTTATTATGGGTCCAGCATGCTGGGGCTCAGAGTTCACTTGAATAGAGCAGAGAGCCCTGAGAACAGCTTAAGCAGAGCTTATATACTTTCCTTTGAGAGGGCAGGGCAGGATGTTTATTGATGGGTCCGGGCGAGTGAGCTGTTTGTGGGCAACTGGGTGAGGAAGTACTTTCTGCAGTTCGGCAGTTGAGGACAGAACATTCTGGGAACAAGATTAGCAAACAGTTCTCAAGATTTCAACAGTGTTTTATTAAGCATACAGAAAACAGGAAGTGATAAGTACCTATTATATTAACCTTTCACTACCGACTACACTTAGCCAGATTTCCTAATGTCTCTATTGATATCTGCTTTCCTACATATTTTCCCCAGTTCATCATTGTGACTGACTCTTCACATGTGGTGACATTTACATTCACTCTATACCCAAATCCCTATAGCTAAAGAACTTTTGGTCCAAATCCTATGCTCACTCTCCTTTCTAAACCTACCGACTATCTTCCTAATCCTACTGATTATCCCTTTTTGACTGGAAGTTCTCTTTGACAATCAATCATCCAAAATACATGGAACTTTGCCATTGTATATTGATGTATCTGAGACATCTGTGCAGAAAATAAATCAAAGCTCAGTATCACAATCAAGGTCCCAATGCTCTTCTGGGCTTCAAATCTTAAATAGATTTCTGTTTTCATACTTATGTTTCACCTATATATTCTTGTAAATATCGCAGGTTTCCAATACCATTATTCATCCAGCAGAATGACTCCTAATGCAAATTGAACCTGTTATTAACCCTAACCATACACTGTTCCCTCAATATAACTTTACAGAAGAGCAGGTACAGAGTAGGTCTTACAATACAGGAATGTAGGGGAACTTCCTATTGCTAAGAAACTCAAAGGTACATGCAAAAATGATCCCTGGAGAAGTTGTAGGCAGCTATGAAGGAACTGAGTGAGCAAAACTCATCTTCTCTTGCAAACAACCTGGTCAGGATGAAGGGATATGTCTGAATCAGCCTCTCTCTTCTTAATGTAGAGAAGAAGAACCAAACCAGGCTGTGTGGAGAGCTGTTCCCGGTTGCCTATGGTTAATATACCATTCAAACTTGTGAAACTGTAACAGGAAGTAGGGGCAGCCTTCATTTCAGGGGACCCTTGGAAGCAACTGTTAGGACAAAGTGGTTGCAAATGGTGTGAGCTCATACAGTTCCTAAAGGAAGTGACCTCAGACCTCACCTCACATCCTTGGTGATAGAACTCTCTGAATTTGGGATCAAGGAATCCAGGCACCCAAATCCCATTCCAGTCCCAGTAGCAGTGGTCTCACTTCTTTGGATTTACCAAGGACAGAATCAGTCTTTGTTGGTACCTACTGATATGAGGATTGCCAAAAGCCAGGAAAGCTCTGAAGAGTGGCCTTTCCTGAGAAAGCAGGTAGTGGATCACCGCTGCCTCCTGACAACTTTACAGAGTTGGCCAAGGAAACCAGATCTGAAACAGAACAGGCAATTTCAGGGGAACATAGTTTGGCCCAATAGTCAGAGGACACTCCAGATAGTCAGAGACCTACTTGGGGGAAGAAGGTGCTTTGTGGGTGTGGGTGTGTGTTTGTGCTTTTGTCTCATGTTCTCAGAATAGGTAGGAATGGCGGTTTGTTTGGTTTGGAGTGAACTGTTTCTAATAAGTGATTTGATAAAGCAAGTGTTTCTATGTCTGTGTATCCCATTGTGTCCGTGGTTGTAGACATTAGAAAAGAGAATGCATGAATGGATGTGTCCTGTCTGGTAGAAAGCTTCCCAGCATTCATCCAGCCGAATATATGAATGCACTGCGGCTTCCCTTATCGATGGGCAACACCTGCTATTTTCCTAAGTTCTGGTTTTATGTTTGAATTCTGGCCACTCTCCAGAATAGGCTCATGGTTTTGTGTCCAAGAGAAGTACCACCTTCAAGCTCTGTGACATGGCCATGTACTGGATAGCTGAAGGGAATGGCGAGCAACTAAGTAAACTCAGATATCAGTGTGACCAGTAAAGTCTCAGTGGAAAAACCGTGCTTTGGGCCTTTTGCTTACCTTTTGTTCTATTCCCCTGTATGTCAGGAATTTCTTTGCCTCAGGCCACACCTTCGTGAAGCCGGAACAAAACACTTTTCAAATGGAAATGAATGGGCCTCACCTGTGGCTCTTTGCCTAATTGCTTTAGAAAGGGGTGTGTCTGAATCAGCCTCTTGGCCCTGTGTGAGGCTGTGGCTTAGATTCTTATCACCTGATTGATATAAAGAAAGATCCCATGTGTGAATCCAAAACCAAAATGCCCAAAAGAGGAGTCATTGAGGATAAAGTCTCTTGCCTTCCACTGTAAGGTTCCTGAACTCCATCAAGTGAGAATAGGGATCCTTTGGGTCAAATGATTTCTTCAAAGCCCTGCACATGCTAGCCCAGTGGTGTTTGTGTATTCTTATGACTCCAATTCACATAAAGATTCTAAACCCCACTGTCAGTAGGCCTCAAATTGGAGAAGCAGAGCAGTATTACAGCAGGCCTATTTGATCACTCCTGGGTTACAGGAAGGGTGTCCAGGCCACCCTGACATTAGGAAAATAAGGGCCAAGGAAGCCTATTTTGGACACTGTCTTGGGCTGTGTCCTTCATGGAAACTTCCATCCAGAGGTTAAGATGAGTGTCTATATGCAATAAGATGAGGGTCATGTGGGAATGTTTTGGTTTAATTTTGGTCATTTGTGTTGGGGTTGGAAGAGATGAGTAGGTCAACCAGGACTTGAAATCTGGTGTGATTCCCCTTAGAGACTGAGTTATGGAACTGAACTCAGAGAAGTATTGGCATGAATTGTGTTGAGTTTTTAGGAGGCCACATATGAGACTCGCTCTTGGAAACTGAGACCTAGGCCCAGGCTGGCTTTCCACAGAGCACTGGGAATCTCACCCAGGATATCACAAGATTTTATTCTGAAAGACTTGGCAGCCATAGTCAAAACACACATAGACCTCACACTGTAGACCTCAATGGGCCTGGCTTCATGTGACCTTTTGGCGACTCTTTGGGAAGACTTGCCTTTGAGTGTCCTCCAGAGATTTCATTGAAATGAGCTTCCTCACAATTTAATGGTTCCTAAATGAATTGAAACCCACAGTGCCTCCAACTTCCACCTTAAAAAATGGCTAGATAAATACCATAAAATTTTTGAAATTCCTATGACCAGGTGGCACTGGAGAACCTTTGTATGCCCTATTGCTGATCATGAGTGCCTTTATTGACTGAGTTTCATTAAAATGGTGTAGAACAGAGATGCCAGTAAGTTGGATACTCCTCAATTGTAGGCGCAAGTTTGGTGTGCAGGTTTGTGATAAAACATCCGTGGTGGGGCCATGTGGATCTGCCATTGCTTCCAAATGGCATGTGACTGACGTGGTGCAGCCAGGAAACCCTTATATGTAAAGGCATATTGGTATATGGAGAATTTTTAGGGCAATGTTCATAATCAAGTTGCTATGGACAAGGGGACAATCTATGTGGGCTAGAAGCCTGGTTGGTGCATTCTCCTGCAGACCATGACCCACTACACATGACAGAACTCCCTTCAGCACTGTGTCCCAGTTCAACTCCTTGTATTTCGTGTAGAAAATACCAATCTCCCAGTGTAGCAGCAAGAAACACCACGAAAAGTGGAGAATGACCAAATGCCTTCACAGTCCACACGGGGAGACTCTTAGACCCCAGTGGTCACAGTTTACTTACAAAGAGAGAATTCAGTACTGTAGCCTAGTGTTCATTGGAAAATAAGAAACCACGTCCTCCAGGTCACATAGATGTAGACCCAGCTCTGATGGTCTCACTAGAAAGAAAGCTAAAGCTCCTGACAACAATATATATTTTGAGTTCCCAACCTCAGAGGCAGTTTCTCAAGAAGTCTTTAGGCCAGAAGAGCTACAAGTATGTGGAGTGTTTACCTTGTCCCTTACATTTGGAAACTCCTCTACCACATCCAAGGTTGTGAACTCCTTTAATTTTCCATTCCAGATATATATTCACAGATTTTCCAACTCTTCTCCTCTAATTGTGTCTTATTTGGGGCGAAGGTAATGTGAAGCCATTGTTCTGGATGAGAGTGGGAAATTTATTGTGTAGCCCATATTTGCATGCACATTGGATTCATTTTCCTTTTTTCCATTCAAAATACTGAATCCCTGACACTAACCCATACCCTACTAGACTCTGACTACTAATCCTACTATGATGGAGAATAATAACACAAACAGAATAGAAATACAAGCCGTTCAGAGGAAGCATGGTGTATAGTTGGAATTGCCTTTTGCATGATAAAGGGTAGGTGTTATATATCTATTCCATTTTTCATTGAAATAGTTCTCTATGTGATTTTTTCCTTTAATTTTTATTGTTGGTTGTTCAAAACTTTACCTTTTGCTTGACATATCATATTTCATACTTTGATTCAAGTGGGTTATGAACTCCCATTTTTACCCCGTATACAGGTTTCAGCATCACATCTGTTACACATCCACTGTTGTACGTATTGCAATAGTAGTGTCTGTTGTAGTCTGCTGTCTTTCCTATCCTCTACTATCCCCCATCCCCTCCCCTCCCATCTTCTCTCTCTACTCCATCTACTGTAATTCATTTCTCCCCCTTGGTTTTTTCCCCCCTTTCCCCTCACTTCCTCTTGTATGTAATTTTGTATAACCATGAGGGTCTCCTTCCATTTCCATGCAATTTTCCTTCTCTTTCCTTTTCTCTTCCACCTCTCACCCCCGTTTAATGTTAATTTTCTTCTCATGCTCTTCCTCCCAACTCTGTTCTTAGTTACTCTCCTTATATCAAATAAAACTATTGGCATTTGTTTTTTTTTAGGGATTGGCTAGCTTCACTTAGCATAATCTGTTCTAATGCCATCTATTTCCCGGCAAATTCTATGATTTTGACATTTTTTAATGCAGAGTATTACTCCATTGTGTATAAATGCCACATTTTTTTCCTTCGTCTATTGAAGGGCATCTAGGTTGGTTCCACACTCTTGCTATTTTGAATTGTGCTGCTATGAACATCAATGTAGCAGTGTCAATGGAGCATGCACTTTTTAGGTCTTAGGGAATACACTGAGAAGGGGAATAGCTGGGTCAAATGGTGATTCCATTCCTAGCTTCCAAGAAATCTCCATACTTCTTTCAAATTGGCTGCACCAATTTGCAGTCCCACCAGCAATGTACAGGTGTACCCTTTTCCCCACATCGTCACCAGCACTTGTTGTTTGACTTCATAATGGCTGCCAATCATACTGGAGTGAGATGGTATCTTAGGGTGGGTTTGTTTTCCATTTTTCTGACTGCAAGAGATGATGAGCATTTTTTCATGTACTTATTGATTGATTGTATGTCCTCATCTGAGAAGTGTCTGTTCAGGTCCTTGGACCATTTGTTGATTGGGTTATTCGTTTTCTTATTGTTTAATTTTTTGAGTTCTTTGTATAGTCTGGATATTAGGGCTCTATCTGAAGTGTGAGGAGTAAAGATTTGTTCCCAGAATTTAGGCTCCCTATTTACCTCTCTTATTGTTTCTTTTGCTGAGAAAAAACTTTTTGCTTTGAGTAAGTCCCATGTGTTGATTCTAGTTATTAACTCTTGTTATTAACTCTTGTGCTATGGATGTCCTATTGAGGAATTAGGAGCCCAACCCCACAGTATGTAGATCATAGCCAACTTTTTCTTGTATCAGATGCAGTGTCTCTGATTTGATATCAAGCTCCTTGATCCATTTTGAGTTAACTTTTGTGCATGACGAGAGAAATGGATTCAGTTTCATTTTGTTGCATATGAATTTCCAGTTTTCCCAGAACCATTTGTTGAAGATGCTATCCTTCCTCCATTGCATGCTTTTAGACCCGATTGACATTGCATTTAACATATAGAGAATTTTGGTTATATTGCCATTTTGATGATGTTAGTTCTGCCTATCCATGAACATAGTATATTTTTCCATCTTCTAAGATCTTCTTCTATTTCTCTCTTTAGGGTTCTGTAGTTTTCATTTTATAAGTCTTTCACCTCTTTTGTTAGGTTGATTCCCAAGTATTTTTTTTTGTGTGTGTGTGTGTGGATATTTTGAATGGAATGGTTGTCCTCATTTCTATTTCAAAGGATTTGTTGCTGATATACAGGAATGCCTTTGATTTATGCGTATTGATTTTATATCCTGCCACTTTGGTGAATTCATTTATTAGCTCTAATAGTTTCTTTGTATACCTTTTTGGGTCTGCTAAGTATAGAATCATGTCATCTTCAAATAGTGATAATTTACGTTCTTCTTTTCCTATTTTTATGCCTTTGATTTCTTTAATCTCTCTAATTGCTCTGGCCAGTGTTTCGAGAACTATGTTGAACAGAATTAGTGAGAGAGGGCATCCCTATCTTCTTCCAGATTTTAGAGGGAATGCCTTCAATTTTTCTCCATTCAGAATGATGCTAGCCTGAGGCTTAGCATAGATTGCTTTTACATTATTGAGGTATGTTCCTGTTATCCCTAGTTTTTCCAGAGTTTTGAACATAAAGGGATGCTGTACATTGTCGAATGCTTTTTCTGCATCTATCGAGATGATCAAATGGTTCTTATTTTTAAGTCTATTGATGTGATGAATAACATTTATTGATTTCTGTATATTGAACCAGCCTTGCATCCCAGGGATGAATTCTACTTGATCATGGTGCACAATTTTTTTAATATGTTTCTGTATCCGATTCGCCACAATTTTATTGAGGATTTTTGCATTTTTCCTGAAATAGCTTGAAAAGTATTGGTATTAGTTCCTCTTTAAAGGTTTTGTAAAACTCTGCTGTATACCCATCCGGTCCTGGGCTTTTCTTAGTTGGTAGTCTTTTGATGGTTTATTCTATTTCCTCAATTGTTATGGGTCTGTTTAGGTTGCCTATATCCTCCTGACTCAATCTGGGCAGATTATATGACTTGAGAAATTTATCGATGCCTTCACTATCTTCTATTTTATTGAAGAATAAGAATTCAAAATAATTTCGGATTATCTTCTGTATTTCTGAACTATCTGTTGTGATACTGAATTCTCCCTCTTCTTTTCTTTGTTAGCTTGGCTAAGGGTTGGTCGATTTTATTTATTTTTTCAAAGAACCATCTTTTAGTTTTGTCAATTTTTTCAATTGTTTCTTTGTTTCGATTTCATTAATTTCAGCTCTGATTTTAATTATTTCTTGGCTTCTACTTCTTTTGCTGTTGTTTTGCTCTTCTTTTTCTTGGATTCTGAGATGAAGTATGAGATCATTTATTTGTCTTTTTTTTTTCCTTTTTTTAAGGAATGAAATCCAAGCAATGAATTTTGTTCTTAGAACTGCTTTCAATGTGTCCCATAGATTCTGATATGTAATGTCTGTGTTTTCATTTATCTCTAAGAATTTTTTAATTTCCTCCTTGGTGTCTTCTATAACCCATTGATCATTCAGTAACCTATTTTTCATTCTCCATGTGATACATGATTTTTCCTTCTTTCTTTCATTGTTGATTTTCAGTTTCATTTCCTTATGATCAGATACGATGCCTGGTATTATATCTACTCCTTTATATTGTCTAAGAGTAGCTCTGTGACATAATATATGATTTATTTTTTGAGAAGTATCCATGTGCTGCTGAGAAAAAAGTGTAACTGCTTGATGTTGGGTGGTATATTCTATATATATATCATAAGTCTGGGTTATTAATTGTGTTATTGAGTTCTATAGTTTCATTATTCAACTTTTGTTTGGAAGATCAGTCCATTAGTGAGAGAGGTGTGTTTGAGTCTCCCATGAGTATTGTATATTGGTTTATTAGAATCTTGAACTTGAGAAGAATTTGTTTGATGAACATAGCTGCACCAATGTTTGGGGCATATATATTTATGATTGTTATGTCTTGTTGGTGTATGGTTTCCTTGAGCAGTATGTAGTGTCCCTCTTTATCCCTTTTGATTAACTTTGGCTTGAAATCTATTTTATTTGATATGAGTATGGACACTTCTGCTTGTTTCCGAAGTCCATATGAGTGATATGATTTTTCCCAACTTTTCACCTTCAGTCTATGTATATCTTTTCCTAACAAATGCGTCTCCAGTAGGCAGCATATTGTTGGGTCTTGTTTTATGATCCATTCTACTAGCCTGTGTCTCTTAATTGGTGAGTTTAAGCCATTAACATTTAGGGTTATTATTGAGATATGGGTTGTTCTTCCAGCCATATTTGTATATTTATGTTACTAAACATGGTTTGTTTTCCTCCTTGATTATTTTCCCCCCTTTACTCCTCTACCTCCCACTGTTGGTTTTCATTGTTATTTTCCATTTCCCCTTCCTGTGATGTTTTGCCAAGGATGTTTTTAAGAAATCGTTTTCTAGCTGCAAATTCTTTTAACTTTTGTTTATCGTGGAAAGTTTTAAATTCATCTTCTATCCTGAAGCTTAATTTCACTGGATACACAATTCTTGGATGGAACCCATTTTCTTTCAGTGTTTGAAAAATGTTATTGCAGGATCTTCTAGCTTTCAGAATCTGTGTTGAAAGATCAGCTCTTATCCTGAATGGTTTACCACTAAATGTAATCTGCTTCCTTTATCTTGTAGCTTTTAAAATTCTCTCCTTTTTCTGTATGTTGGGCATCTTCATTATAATATGTCTAGGTGTGGATCTCTTATGATTTTGTACATTTGGCATCCTGTAAGCTTCTAGGATTTGCGATTCTGTCTCATTCTACAAGTCTGGGAAGTTTTCTCCTATATTTCATTGAATATATTGCTCATTCCTTTTGTTTGGACCTCTATACCTTCCTGTATCCCAATGACTCTTAAGTTTGGTCTTTTTATGTTATCCCATATTTCTTGGATGTTCTGCTCATGGTTTCTTAAAAGTCTTGCTGAGCTGTCTGTGTTCTTTTCAAGATGAAATAATTTGTCTTCATTGTCTGATGTTCTATCTTCTAAGTGTTCTACTCTGCTGGTAGTATTCTCAATTGAGTTTTTAAGTTGGTTTATTGATTCCTGCATTCCTAGGATTTCTGTTTGTTTGATTTTATAATCTTTATCTCCCTGTATAGTTGATCTTATGCTTCTTGGATTTTTTTTATGTAATTCATTATCAAGGTGATCTTTCATTGTCTGATTTTGCTCTCTAATGTCTTCCTTGAGACTCCAGATCATCTGAAGCATGTATATCCTGAGTTCTTTATCTGACATTCCATCTGCTGCAGATATTACCTCTTCTAACGTTGACTTTACCTGCATTGCTTATGGTCCTTTCTTTCCTTGTCTTTTCATACTGTTCATATTTCTTTCTGCTTGGTGAAACTGTTGTGTTATTGAATTTTTCCCCTATATATTTATATTGCTCTTGTATAGTTTCAAAGTCTCCCTCGCAGGCACGGGTGGTGGCTCTGCCCCTCCTACAATTGGGACAATGTGCCTACCACACCAGCAGGCTGCTGGGCCTGTTCTGTAAGTCGGTAGCTGGTCCGCCTACCTTGAAGGTGCGAGCAGCAGCTCTGCCCCTCTGCAGGCACTGGGCCTGTTCTGCCAGTGGGTCGCAAGTCGGGCTACTTTGCAGGCGTAGGCGGCAGCTTTGACCATCCGCGGGCCACTGGGTCTGTTTTGTCTGTCCCTTGCAGGTCTGTCTACCTTGCTGGCGCCTGTGGCTGCTCCGCCCCTCCCCCAACCGGGACGATGTGTATACCATGCTGGCGGGCCATAGGCCTTTTCTGTCGGTGGTTGCAGGTCCACCTACCTTGCAGGCGCAGAGGGCGTCTCTGCCCCTCCGCAGATTGCTGGGCCTGTCCTGCTGTGGGTCACAGGTCTGCCTACCTTGCAGGCCCGGCGGCATTGCCCCTCCCCCAACCAGGGTGATGTGTTTTCTACGGTGGCGGGCCACTGGTCCTGTTCAGCCGGTGGGTCGCAGGTCCGCCTACCTTGAAGGAGCGATTGGCAGATCTGCCCCTCCCTCTCTCAATGTGTTTTTAAAGTTGACAAATATGTGAATTCCTGTCTCCCTTTCTCTGTAGCATATTCAGCACATGTATTTTTATATGCACATATAGAATCCTACCTGGTATCACACGTACATTTTTGTGAGGTTGCTGACTTGGCAGATACAAATTATGAGAAGAGATCACTCCTCCTAAACGATGTTGTAACTGAAAATTTAAGCTATAGGTGAGCTTCCTATTACACATAAATCCACGCTCAGTAAAATGAAGATTTTTGGATCTGTGGATGATATATATTTCATGAAGAATTTCAATTGGCATATATATTGCTACTTTTTAATGTCTGTTTTGTGTGTGTGTGTGTGTGTGTGTGTATACACACTCTTGTATATATATATATATATATATATGCACACTCTCCATATATTTCAAAATATGAAATAGATGTGTCTTATGTACAGTCCCAAAATTCATTCATGTTCATGTATGTGGAATTATAATCAAATTTTCACAAGATTATTCTCAGAAATATTCATCCACCTGAAATACGTATTTGTTTCTTAGGACTGAAAACTAAATTCAGTGAATGGTGCATTCAAATCCTAATATTTCTACATTAACTGACTCAGTTTAACATCAATGCAAGAAGATTCCTATGGGACATGATGTTTATTTTGACGTTCATTTTTACTCAACACTGGTACATTACTATTCCTTCAGTTAATGCACATCAGAGGATATGTATTTCATCTACAATTTCACAAATTTATACACATTTGTTTCACTTTCAGTCACTTCCTGCTTCAGAACACATGTATTTCTCCAGGTTTCTTGACTGGTCTTTTTATGAGACTTTTTTCCAAAAAAAATATTTTCAATTTCCATAATCAATTTTAAGCAAAACTCACACACTCTTCATGATAAACCATAATCCTCATATTACCATTAGATGTAAAACGGGTTGGAATGAATGGTTGTATATCAATATAAGATTTCCTGTATATTTTCACATTTTAATTCAATCCATTATTTGAAGTTGGAACCAGTTATATTATTTATTCACAGTATGGTCTATACATGCATATTCTCCATATTCAAAGACAAAGAGTACACCTGTTTGTACCCCGAATACTAATTTATACATCTTCAAAATATTGCTCCCAGAAATGGTGGAAGAAATACTCAGGTCACCTTATCTACATATACATTGTATCACAGTAATATTCTGGACACAAAAAGCAAAAGTCACACTTATGATTGTACCAAAGCCTAAATGGAAACTGAACATGGATTCCTAAAAACATCCAGGTCCACTTTGCCTAATAGTCTCAAATATCAATCCTATTGGTGACTACGTATTTGTTTCTTCCTAAAATTATATATTCAACCTAAATGCAGTTAATAATGTCTAATCCTATCACTCACTCTATACTTTGCCTGATTGCCTAATGTCTCTATTGATGTCTGTTTTCCTAAATATTTTCCCCAGTTCACCATGTGAGTGACTCTTCACATGTGATGATATTTACTTTCACTCTCTAAGCGAAACCCTATTGATAAATAATTTTTGGTCCAAATCCTGTACTCACTCTTCTTTTGAAAGCTACTGACTATCTTCCTAATCTTACTGAGTTTCCCTGTTTGAGTGGAAGTTCTCTTTTCCATTCAATCATCCAAGGTACAAGGTCCTATGCCATTGATTATCGATTTATCTGAGACATATATGCGGAACATAATTCAAAGCTAAGTATCACAATCAACAGCTCAATGCCCTTCTGAGCTTCAAATCTTACCTAGATTACTGTTTTCATACTTATATTTTATGTCTATGTTTTAATAAATATCACAGGTTCCCAATACCATTATTCATCCAGCAGAATGATTCCTAACCCAAATCAAACATGTTATTAAACCCTAAACATACACTGTTCCCACAATCTCACTTAACAAAAGACCAGGGACAGTGTTGGTCTTACAATACAGGAATGTAGGGGATATTCCATATGCTGAAAAACTCAAAGGTCCATGCAGATGTGATCCCTGGAGAAGATATAGGCAGCTATGAAGGACCTTAAAGAGCAAAACTCATCTTCCATTGCAAACAACCTGGTCAGGATGAAGGGTTGTATCTTAATGAGCCTCTCTGTTCTCAATGTAGAGAAAATGGACCAAACCAGGCCTGTGTGGAGAGCTGTTCCTGGGTGCCTATGGTTGATTCACCATTCTAACTTGTGAAAGTGTCACAGGAAGTAGGGGCAGCCTCTATCTCATGGGACCCTTGGAAGCAACTGTTAGGACAAAGTGATTGCCAAGGCAGTGTCCTCATTCACTACCTGAAGTAAGTGATCTCACCTCTCTTTTTTGGTGATGGAACTCTCTGAACTTGTGTGCAGAAGCCAGGCAACCAGAGCCAGTCCCAGTCCCAGTCCCATTGAGGTCACTTGTTTGGATTTACCAAGGACAGAATCAGTGTTTCCTGGAACCTACTGATGTGAGGATGGCCAAATGCCAGGAGAGCTTTGTAGAGGGGCCTTTCCTGAGAAAAAGGTACTTTCCCATTTCTGGCTCCTGACAACGTCACAGATTTGGCCAAGGAGACCGTATCTGAGACAGGACAGGCCATTTGGGGGTACATAGCATGTCCTACCAGTCAGACGACACTCAGGATAGTCACAGAATTACTTGGGGGAAGGAGGTGTCTTTGTGGGTGTGGGAGTGACTTTGTGGTTTTTTCTCATGTTCTGAGAATAAGTAGGAAAGGCAGTTTGTTGGGTTTGGAGTGGACTGTGTCTAGTAATTCCTTTGACAATGTGAGTGTTTCTATGTCTGTGTAACTCTCTGTGTCCGTGGTTGTATTCATTAGAAAAGAGAATTCATCTATGGATGTGTCCTGTCTAGTAGAAAGAATTCCAGCATTTATCCTGCCTAATTTATGAATGGACTGTGACTTGCCTTATCAATGGGCAACACGTACTATCTTCCTAAGTTCCTGTTTTCTTTCTGAATCTGGCTACTCTCCAGAGTAGGCTCATGGTTTTTTGTCCAAGTTATGTACCACCTCCAACCTCTGTGACATGGCCATGTATTCAATAGCTGAAAGGAAAGGGAGCATCTCAGAAAACTCAGATATCAGTGTGACAAGGAAAGTCTCAGTGGAGAAAACCGGCTTTGGGCCTTTTGCTTCCCTATTCCTCTGTTGCCCTGAATGTCAGGAAGGTCTTTGCCTCAGGCCACCCCTTTGTGAATCCTGAAGAAAACAGTTTTCAAATGGAAATGAATGGGCATCACCTGTGGCTGTTTGCTAAAATGCTTTGAGAGATATGTGTGTGAATCAGCCTCTTGGCCGTGTGTGAGGCTGTGTCTTAGATATTCAGCGCCTAATGTATCTTAAGAAAGATCCCATGTGTTCATCCAAAACCAAAATGTCTAAAAAAATCAGTCATTGTAGATGAAGTTTATTGCCTTTCTCTGTTAGGTTCCTGACCTCCAACAAGTGAATTTTTGGATCCTTTGAATTAATCGAGTTCTTCAAAGCCCTGCAGAGGCTAGCCCATATGTGCTTGGGTTTTCTAATGAATCCAAATCACATAAAGAATCTATACATGACAGTCAGTAGGCCTCAAATTGGAGAAGCAGAGCAGTATTAGTGGCAGGCCTATTAAATCACTCCTTGTTTACAGGAAGGGTGTCCAGGTCACACTGACTTTAGGCAAATGAGGGCAAGGGAGATTATTTCAGACTCTGTCTTGTGCTTTACCCCTCATGGAAACCTCCAGCCAGAGGTAATGATGATTGTCTATATGGAAGAAGATGAGGGCAATGTGGGAGTGTTTTGGATTTAATTGTGGTCATTTATTTGGCTGTTGGAAGAGAAGACTGGGTCCACCTGGGCTTTAACTCGGGTTTGATTCACCTTAGAGACTGAGTTCTGGAACTGACCTCAGAGAAGTATTCACATGAATTGTGTTGGAATTTTAGGAGGCCACGCATTAGACTTGCCCTTGGAAACTGAGATCAAAGCCCAGGGTGGCTTTCCACAAAGCACTGAGAATGTCAGCCAGGATATACCCGGATTTTATTCTGAAAGACTTGGCAGGCATATTTGAGAGTCAAAACACCCATGGACCTCACATTGTAGACCTCAATGGGCCTGGCCTCATGTGACCTTTAGGCCACTCTTTGGGAAGCATTGCCTGTGAGAGTTCTCCAGATCTTTCATTGAAATGAGCTTCCACAACATTTAATGGTTCATGAATGAATTGAAACCCACTGTGGCTCCAAATTCCTCTTTGAAAAATGGCTAGATAAATACCATGAAATTTTTTAAATTCCCATGACCAGGTGGCACTGGAGAACAGTTAGATCTCCTGATGCTCATCATGAGTGTACCAGACTGGGCCTTGATTTACTGGGTTTCATGAAAATGGCATAGAACAGAGATGCCAGTAAGTTGGAACCTTCTGAGTAGTGCGCCTTGAGCAGTTGTGGGCAGGTGTGTGACAAAACATCTGTGGTGGGGCCATGTGGATCTGCCATTGGCTTCCAAATAGCATGTGATTGACATGCAGCAGCCAGCAGACCCATTTATGTAAAGGCACCTTGTTATATAGAGAGGTTTCAGGGCAATGTTCAGAATTGGGTTGCAATGGAAAAGGGGGGCAATGTAGCAAGCAATGAGTGATAGAAGCCTGGATGGTGCATTCTCCTGCAGACTCTAACCCACCACAAGTGACAGAACTCCCTGCAGCACTGTGTCCCAGTTGAACTCCTTGTATTTTGTAAAGCAAATATCAAACTCACTGTGCAGCAGCAAGAAACACCACGAAAAGTGAAGGAAGACCAAATGTCTTCACAGCGACACGGGGAGACACTAAGCCCCCAGTGGCCACAGTTTACCTACAAAGAGAGAATTCAGCACTGCTGCCCCATGTTCATTGGAAAATAAGAAAACATGTCGTCCAGGTCACATAGATGCAGACCCATCTTTGATGGTCTCACTAGAAAGAAAGCTAAAACTTCTGACAACAACTTATATTTCAAGTGCCCAATCTCACATGCAGTTTCTCAAACAGTCTTTAGGCCAGAAGAGCTCCATGTTGGTGTTGTGTTTACCATGTCCCTTGCTTTTGGAAACTCCTCTACCATCTCGAAGTTTGTGAACTCCTGAGCATTTTCCATTCCAGACATGTATTCACAAATTTTCTAACTCTTCTCCTCTAATTGTGTCTTCCTTGGAGCGAAGGTAATGTCAAGGCATTGTTCTGGATCAGAGTGGGAAGTTTTGGGTTGCACATATTTTCACACACATTTGATACAATTTCCAATTTTCCATTCAAAGTACAGAATCCCTGACACTATCCCATACCCTACTTGACTCTGTCTACTAATCCTAATATGATGGAGAAAAATAACACAAACAGAATATAAATACAAGCAGTTCAAAGGAGGCATGATGTATATTTGGACTTGCCTTTTACATGATAAAGTTTATGTGTTATAAATCTAGTCAATTTTTAATTGAATAGTTCTCCATGTGTTTTTAAAGTTCAAAATATGTGTATTACTGACTCCCTTTCTCTGTAGCCTATTCAACATATGTATTTTTATATGCACATACCGAAAGCTACCTGGTATCACACCTACATTTTTGTGAGGTGGCTTCCTCAGCAAATACAAATTGTGAGAAGAGATCACTCCTCCTAAACGCTTTGGAACTGAATATTCAACCTATGGGTGAGCTTCCTAGTTGAACAAAATTATACATAAATCCATATTCTGTAAAATATAGATTTTTGCATTTGTGGATGATATATATTTCATGATGAATTTCGATTGGCATATATTACTACATTTTAAAGTCTGTGTGTGTGTTTTGTGTGTGTGTGTGTGTGTGTGTGTGTGTGTGTGTGTATATATATATATATATATATATATAGTCTCCATATTTTTCAAAATATGAAATATTTGTGTCTTATTTAGAGTCCCAAAATTCATTCATGTTCATGTATGTGGATTTATAATAAAATTTTCACAAGATTATTCTCAGAAATATTCATCCACCTGAAGTACATATTTGTTTCCTAGTACTGAAAACTAACTACAGTGATTGGTGCCTTCAAATCCTAATATTTCTACAGTAACTGAACCAGTTTAACATCAATGCATGTAGAATTCTATTGGACGTGATGTGTATTTTGACGTTCGTTTTTATTCCACATTGGTACATTACTCTTTCTTAAGTTTATGGTCATAATAGGACATATATTTCATCAACAATTTCGCAAATTTATAGGCATTTGTTTCACTTTCAATCGCTTCATGCTTCAGAACACATGTATTCCTCCAGGTTTCTTGACTGGTCTTTTCATGAGACTTCTTTCCAAACAAATTATTTTCGATTTTCATAATCAATTTGAAGCAAAGTCACACACTTTTCATGATAAACCAAAATCCTCATATTTCCATTAGATGTATAATGGGTTGGAATGAATGATTGTATATTAATATAAGATTTCTTATTTGTTTTCAAATTTATTTCAATCTATTATTTCAAGTTGAAACCAGTTTTATTATTTATTCACAGTATGGACTATTCATGCATTTACTCTGTATTCATAGACACAGGGTGCACCTTTTTGTAGCCCCAATACAAATTTATACATCTTCAAAATATTGCTTCCAGAAATGGTGGAAGAAATACTCATGTCACCTGATCTACATATACATTTCATCACAGTAATATTCTAGACACAAAATTCAAAGGTCACACTTATGATTCTACCAAATCCTAAATAGAAAGTGAACATGGATTACTAAAAACATCCATGTGCAGGGTGCCTTATGCTCTCAAATGTCAATCCGATTGGTAACTACATATTTGTTTCTTCCTAAGATTATATGTTCAACCTCAACCCTGTTGAAAATATCTAATCCTATCATTCACTTTATACTTTGCCTGATTTCCTAATGTCTCTATTGATATCTGCATTCCTACATATTTTCCCCACTTCATCCTTGTTAGAGACCCTTCACATGTGCTGTTATTGAAATTCACTCTCTAACCGAAACCCTATTGCTAAATAACTTTTGGTCCAAATCCTATACTCATTGTTCTTCCGATACTTACCGACTATCTTCCTGATCCTACTGACTATCTCTGTTTGAGGGGATGTTCTCTTCTACATTCAATCATCCAAGGTACAAGTTCCTATGCCATTGTATATCAATTTATCTGAGATACCTGTGCAGAACGTAATTCAAGCTAAGTAATCCAATCAAGGACCCAATGACTTTCTGGACTTCAAATCTTACCTGGATTTCTGTTTTCATACTTATATTTCATCTATATATTCTTGTAAGTATTGCAGTTACCCAATACCATTATACATCCCGTAGAATGATTCCTAACCCAAATCGAACTGGTTATTAAGCATAACCATACACTGTTCCCTCAATATAACATTACAGAAGAGCTGGAACAGAGTTCGTCTTACAATGCAGGGATGGAGGGGATCTTCCACCTACTTAGAACCTCAATGGTCCATGCAGAAATTATCCCTGGAAAACAAGTAGGCAGGTATGAAGGACCTGAGAGAGCAAAGGTCATCTTCCATGGCAAACAGCCTGGTCAGGATGAAGGGTTGTGTCTGAATCAGCCTCTCTCTTCTTAATGTAGAGAAGATGGACCAAACCAAGCCTGTGTGGAGAGCTGTTCCTGGGTGACTATGGTTGATATACCATTCTAACTTGTAAAAATGTCACAGGAATTGGGGCAGCATCCATCTCATGGGACCCTTGGAAGCAACTGTTAGGGCAAAGTAGTTGCCAAGGCAGTGACCTCATTCAGTTCCTGAAAAAAGTGACCTCACCTCACTTCCTTTGTCGTGGAACTCTCTTAACTTGGGAACCAGGAAGCTAGGCCCCCAGAGCCAGTGCCAGTCCCAGTTGGCACACTTGATTGGATTTACCAAGGACAGAGTCAGTCTTTATTGGTACCAACTGATGTGAGGATGGCCAAATGCCAGGAAAGCTATGAAGACAGGTGTTTCCTGAGAAAGCAGGTAGTTGTTCTGGCAAAGACACCAAATCTGAGAAAGTACAGGCCATTTCGGGGGAACATGGTATGGCCCACCAGTCAGAGGAAACTCCGGATAATCAAAGACCTACTTCTGGGAAGGAGGTGCTTTGTGGGTGTGGGTGTGAGTTTGTGGTTTTGTCTCATGTTCTGAGAATAGGTAGGGATGGTGGATTGTTTGTTTTTGAGTGGATTGTTTCTAGAAAGTCGTTTGACATGGCGAGGGTTTCTAAAAGTGTATCCCACTGTGTCCGTGGTTGTTGACATTTGAAAAGAGAATGCATCAATGGAAGTGCCCTGTCTAGTAGAAAGCTACCCAGCATTCATCCTGCGCAATTGATGAATGGACTGCAGCTTGCCTTATGAATGGACAACACCTACTATCTTCCTAAGCTCCAGTTTTCTTCCTGAATTCTGGCCACTCTCCGGAATAGTCTCATGGTTTGGTGTCCAAGATATGTACCGCCTCCAAGCTTTGTTACATGGCCATGTACTGGATAGCTGAAGGCAATGGGAGCATCTCAGAAAACTCAGATATCAGTGTGACCAGTAAAGTCTCAGTTGAGAAACCCTGCTTTGGGCCTTTTGCTAACCTATTGTTCTGTTGCCCTGAATGTCAGGAATTTCTTTGCCTCAGGCAACCCCTTTGTAAAGCCTGAAGAAAACAGTTTTCAAATGAAAATGAATGGGCATCACCTGTGGCTGTTTGCTTAATTGCTTCAAAAGGGATGTGTCTGAATCAGCCCCTTGGCCCTATGTGAGGCTGGGGCTTAGATTCTCGGCACCTGACGGATCTACAGAAAGATCCCATCTCTGAATCCAAAACCAAAATGGCCATAAGAGCAGTCAATGTGGATGAAGTCTCTTGCCTTCCTCTGTAAGTCCTGACCTCTATCAAGTGAGAATAGATATCATTTGGGTCAAATGAGTTTTTCAAAGCCCTGAAGAGGCTAATGCATAGGTGCTTGGATTTTCTCATGACTCCAATTCACACAAAGAATTTATACTCAACAATCAGTAACAGTCAAAATGGAGAAGCAGAGCAGTATTAAGGGCAGGCCTATTTGATCACTCCTGGTTCAAAGGAAGGGTGTCCAGGCCACCCTGACTTTAGGCAATTGAGGCGTAAGTGAGCTTATTTTGGACACTGTCTGGGGCTGCATCCCTCATGAAAACCTGCAGCAAGAGGTTATGATGAGTGTCTCAATGGCAGAAGATGAGGGTCATGTGGGAGTGTTTTGGTTTCAATTGCGGTCATTTGTGTGGCAGTGGAATAGGCCACTAATGAGATTCGCCCTTCTAAACTGAGATCTAGCTCACTCCTTGGGAAAAATTGCCTGTGAGAGTTCTCCAGATCTTTTATTGAAATGAGCTTCCTCACCATTTAATGGTTCCTGAATGAATTGAAACCCACAGTGCTTCCAACTTCATCCTTGAAAAGTGGCTACATAAATACCATGAAATTTTTGCCATTCCAATGACCAGGTGGCACTGGAGAACCTTTGATGTCCTTTTGCTCATCATGAGTGTACCAGATAGTGCCTTGATTGTCTGGGTTTCATGAAAATGGTGTAGAACAGAAATGCCAGTAACTTGTAGCCTACTGAATAGTGGTGTGTGTGCAGGTGGTGTGCAGGTGTGTGATAAAACATCTCTTGTGGGGCCATGTGGATCTGCCATTACTTCCAAAGGGCTTGAGACTGACATGGTGCATCCAGCAGAACCTTATATGTCTGAAACCTCTCCATATAAAGGCATCTTTTTATATGGAGATTTTCAGGGCAATGTTCAGAATCAGGTTGCTATGATCAAGGGGGCAATCTATGTGGGATAGAATCCTGGTTGGTGAATTCTCCTTCTGACCCTGACCCACCATACATGACAGAACTCCCTCCAGCACTGGGTCTCAGTTGAACTCATTTTATTTAGTGAAACAAATACCAAACTCCCAGTGCAGCGGCAAGAAACACCATGAAAAGTGGAGGATGACCAAATGGCTTCACAGTCCACACGGGGAGACACTTAGCCTTCAGTGGCCACAGTTTACCTACAAAGAGTGAATTCAGCACTGCCGCCTCATGTCTTTTGGAAAATAAGAAACCATGTTCTCCAGGTTACATAGATGCAGACACAGCTTTGATGCTTTCACTAGAAATGAAGCTAAAGCTCCTGACAAAAACATATATTTCAAGGATCTTCTAGCTTTCAGAGTCTGTGTTGAAATATCAGCTGTTATCCTGATTGCTTTACCCCTAAATGTAATCTGCTTCCTTTCAATTGTAGCTTTTAAAATTCTCTCTTTATTCTGTACGTTGGGTATCTTCATTATAATGCGTCTAGGTGTGGATCTCTTATGATTTTGCACATTCGGCGTCCTGTTGGCTTCTAGGACTTGGGAGTGTGTCTCATTCTTCAAGTCTGGGAAGTTTTCTCGTATTATTTCATTAAATACATTGCTCATTCTTTTGGTTTGGACCTCTATACCTTCCTGTATCCCAATGACTCTTAAGTTTGGTCTCTTTATGTTATCCCATATTTCTCGGATGTTCTGTTCATGGTTTCTTAACAGTCTTGCTGAGCTGTCTATGTTCTTTTCAAGTTGAAATACTTTGTCTTCATTGTCTGATGTTCTATCTTCTAAGTGTTCTACTCTGATGGTAGTGTTCTCAATTGAGTTTTTAAGTTGTTTTATTGCTTCCTGCATTTCTAGGATTTCTGTTTGTCATTTTTTACAACTTCTATCTCCCTGTATAATTGATCTTTTGCTTCTTGGATTTGTTTGTGTAATTCATTGTCGAAGTGATCTTTCATTGTCTGATTTTGCTGTCTAATGTCTTCCTTGAGACTCCAGATTATCTGAAGCATGTATATCCTGAGTTTTTTATCTGACATTCCATCTGCTGCAGCTATTACCTCTTCTAAAGTTGTGTTGACCTGCATTGCTTGTGGTCCTTTTTTCTTTGTCTTTTCATACGGCTCGCGTTTCTTTCTGCTTGGTGAAACTGTTGTGATTTTGAAATTTTCCCCCTATATATTTATATTGCTCTTGTATATTTGAAAAGTCTTCCTTGCAGGGGCGGGGGGTGGCTGTTGTGCTCTTCCAATTGGGGTGATCTATCTACCATGCTGATGGGCCGCTGGGCCTGTTCTCCTGATCGGTCGCAGGTCTGCCTACCCTGCAGGCGCGGGAAGTGGCTCTGCTAAGCCCCTCCTCTAATTGGTGTGACGTGTGTACCACACCCATGGACCCCTGGGGTGTTCTGCCAGTCGGTCTCAGGTCTGCCTATCTTAGAGGCGCGGGCGGCGGCTCTGCTCTGCCCCTACTCCAATTGGGGTGACGTGACTACCATGCCGGCGGGTGGGTGGGCCTGTTCTGCCGTCGGTCGCAGGTCTGCCTACCTTACGGGCATGGGCGATGGATCTGCTCTGCCCCTACTCCAAATGGGGTGAAGTGTCTGCCGCGCAGGCAGTCCGCTGGGCCTCTTCTGCTGGTCGGGTGCAGATTTGTCTACCTTGAGGGCGCGGGTGGTGGCTCTGCTCTGCCGCTACTCCAATTGGGGTGTCATGACTACGAAGCCGGCAGGTTGCTGGGCCTGTTCCGGGCACCATGGGCAAAGACTCTGCTCTGCCCCTACTCCTATTGGGGTTATGTGACTACCATGCCGGTGGGCCACTTGGATTGTACTAGGTGCTGGAGAAGGCTCTGCTCTGCAATTACTCCAATTGAGGTGACGTGACTACCATGCCTGCTGGTCGCTAGGCCTGTTCTGGGCACCTGTGGCGGCTCTGCTCTGCCTCTATTCCAATTGGGGTGAAGTGAGTATCATGCAGGTGAGTCGCTGGGCCTGTTCCAGGCATGGGCAGCGGCTCTGCTCTGCCCCTCTGGCTTGATGACAAAGTGAGAGAGACTCGGGTGTTTCTGACTCACTTTCTTTACCAGGAGACCAACTGTTTCTGTCACCGCTGGTATTAATGAAGTTATCTCCTCTGCTGCTTTCTGATGACATCAGATCTCTGCCATGTTGGTATCCCATGCAAAAGGCAGCATTTCGTTCCCTTTGCTGGGTGACCAAAGCAATGGGTGAGTCCTGACTTGCCCTCACAAGCCTCGTCTCAATCCTGTTGCCACTGCCTATAAAGGCTCGGTTGATATTTACCTCCACATTATTCAGCAAGACCCGGACCGGGAAGCAGTTTCCACGGGTTCTTGAGCCCTGGGCCAGATCAGTTCAGGGAGGCCAAATTTGGCCGCTCTGGGCTCAGTGTATGTTCTAATAGGAGCAGGCTCCAAGACGCAGTTTCTGCGGGTTCTTTAGCACTGAGCCTGAGTAATTTGTCTGCGAAGCAAAGGTGAATGGAATCCTTAAATTACCTGTTCTATAGCTGAATGAGCTGCGATCAGTCGAAAACAGGGATGGTGACGTCAGCTCTTCAAGATGGTGGACGCTGGCTTCCTCTGTGGTCTGACCGGTATGGAGAACGGAATTGGACCACATCCATCCCCGTCTCAATCCCAGAATTCAGCACTGAGCACAGTAATTGCATAGCGGGCAGGAGCCCATAGAATCCGCACCACTGTATATTTGCGATGCTATCTCGTCTTTTCCCAGTGCGCGCCACACACTCTAGCTGCAGGGCAATTTGCTGAATAAGCAGCATGACCCTCCGTGCGGAAAAATCACTCGCGTTTGAGCCCCCGTAGCTGATCCTCGTGAGATGGATATATGTCCACTAGGTTTTGGAGCACCCCAAATTTGCTGGAAATTCCTAACAAGATAGGTTTTAGCCGTTCTAACTCGTCATTTTCCCGCACAGTGACGCGGTACATGGGGGTAATGCACTCCATTCGCCGCCATCATGTGATCCCCCAAAGTTAGTTTTCAGTACAAGGAAAAAAATATGTATTTCAGGTGGAGAAATATTTCTGAGAATAATCTTGTGAAAAGTTGATTATAAATCCACATACATGAATATGAATGAATTTAGGGAGGGTATAAAAAGAAAAATATACTAAATATTTTGAAAAATCTGGAGAGTGAATATATATATATATATATATATATATATATATATATATATATATACACACACACAGACACACACACACACACAGACATTAAAAAGTAGCATTATGTATGTGAATTGAAATTCACCATGAAATATATATCATCCACAGATCCAAAAATATTCATTTTAATGTACATGGATTCATGTTGTTTAACTAAAAAGCTCACCCATATGTTGAATTTTCAGTTCCAACAGCGTTAAGTAGGAGTGATCTCTTCTCACAATTTGTATCTGCCAAGCCAGCCACCTCACCAAATGTACGACTGATACCAGGTAGAATTCTGTATGTGCTTATAAAAATACATGTGATGAATAGGCTACAGAGAAATGGAGACAGTTATTCACATATTTGTTAACTTTGAAAACAAATGGAGAACTATTTCAATTAAAATTCGCTAGATTTATAACACCTACAATTTATCTTACGAAAGGCAAGTCCAATTATACACCATGCATCCTGTGAACCTCTTGTATTTGTATTCTGTTTGGGTTATTATTCTCCATCAAATTAGGATAAGAAGTCAAAGTCTAGTAGGGTATGTGTTAGTGTCAGGGATTCAGTATTTCGAATGGAAAATTGGAAAATGTATCCAATGTGTATGCAAATATGTGCTACACAAAAATCTTCCCACTCTCATTCAGAATAATGCCTTGACATTACCTTCGCCCTACATAAGACACAATTAGAGGAGAACATTTAGAAAATCTGTGAATACATATGTGGAATGGAAAATGCTCAAAAGTTCACAAATTTGGAGTTGGTAGAGGAGTTTCCAAAAGTAAGGGACAGGGTAATCACTCCAAAAACATGAAGTTCTGCCAGCCTAACATCTGAAGAAACTGCCTGTGAGGTTGGGCAATGAAATATATGCTGTTGTCAGAAGCATTAGCTTCATATGTAGTGAGACCATCAAATCTGGTTCTGCATCTATGTGACCTGGATGACATGGTTTCTTATTTTCCAATAAACATGAGGCAGCAGTGCTGAATTTTCTATTTGTAGGTATACTGTGGCCACTGGATTCTAGGTGTCTCCCCGTGTGGACTGTAAATTCATTTGGTCATCCTCCACTTTCGTGGTGTTTCTTGCTGCTGCACTGGGAGTTTGGTATTTGCTTCATTAAATACAAGGGTTCACCTGGGACACAGTGCTGAAGTGAGTTCTGTCAAGTGTGGTGTGTCGAGTTCTGCAGGAGAATGCACCAACCAGGCTTCTATCCCACATAACTTGCCCTATTGACCATAGCATCCTGATTCTGAACATCGCCCTGAAACCTCTCCATATAACAATATGCTTTTACATATAAGGTTCTACTGACTGCAAAATGTCAGTCACAATCCATTTGGAAGCCAATGGCAGATCCACATGCCCCCACCACAGATGTTTTATCACACACCTGCCAACCACTGCTCTAGAACAACTACTCAGCAAGATCCAACTTACTGGAATCTCTGTTCTACACCATTTTCATAAAACCCAGTCAATCAAGGCACTGTCCTGTATACTCATGATCAGCAAGAGGACATCCAAATGTTCTCCAGTGCTACCCGGTCATGGGAATTTCAAAAATTTCATGATATTGATATAGCCAATTTTCAAGGATGAAGTTGGAGGCACTGTGGATTTCAATTCACTCAGAAACCATTAAATGAAAACTCTGGAGAATTCTTACAGGCAAGGCTTCCAAAAGTGGCCAAAAGTCAGATTAAGCCAGGCCCATTGAGGTCTACAATGTATGGTCCATGTGTGTTTTGACTCTCAAATATGGCTGCCAAGTCTTTAAGAATAATATCATGTGTTATCCTGGCTGAGATTTCCTGTGCTCTGTGGAAAGTCAACTAGGGCCTAGATGTCACTTTCCAAGGGCAACTCTCATGCATCGCCATCTAAAATTCCAACATATTCCTGGCAATAATTCTCTGAGATCAGTAAAAGAACTCAGTCTCTAAGGGGAATCACACCAGAGTGCAAGCCTAGGTGGACCCAGTGATCTCTTCCAACCGCCAGACAAATGTCCACAATTAAAACCAAAACACTCTCACATGGCCCTCATCTTCTTCCATATAGACACTCATTATATCCTCTGGCTGGAGATTTCCATAAGGGACGCAGCCCACGACAGTGTCCAAAATAAGCTCCTTGCACCGCATTTGCCTAAAGTAAGGGTGGCCTGGACTCTCTTCCTGTGAACCAGGAGTGATCAAATAGGCCTACCTTTAATATTGCTTGGCTTCTCCAACTTGAGGCCTTCTAGCTTTGGAGTTTAGATTCTTTATGTGAATTGGAGTCATGATAATCAAGCACCTATGGCCTAGCCTCTGCAGGGCTTTGAAGAACTCATTTGACCCAAAGAATCCCTATTCTCACTTGATGGATATCTGGAACCTACCAGAGGAAGGCAAGAGAGTTCATCAACAGTATCTGATCTTTTTGCCATTTTGGTTTTGGATGCACGCATGGGATCTATCTTTAGATCCATCAGGTGATGAGAATCTAAGCCACAGCCTCACACAGGGCCAACAGGCTGATTCAGACATATCCCAATCCTAAGCAATTAAGCAAAGAGCCACAGGTGATGCCCATTCATTTCCATTTGAAAACTGTTTTCTTCAGGGTTCACAAAGTGGTGGCTTGAGGCAAAAAACTTCCTGACATTCAACAGAACAATAGTTAAGCAAAAGGACCAAAGCAGGGTTTCTCCACTGAGACTTTCCTGGTCAACAGATATCTGAGATTTCTGAGATGCTAGCCATTTCCTTCAGCTATCCAGTACATAGCCATGTCACAGATCTTGGAGGTGGTACAAATCTTGGACACAAAACCATGATACTATTCTGGAGAGTGGGCTGAATTGAGAGAGAAAACAGGAAATTAGGAAGCTTGTAGGTGTTGCCCATCCATAAGGCAAGCCAGAGTCCACTCATGAATTGGGCAGGATGAATGCTGGGAAGATTTCTACTAGACAGGACACATCCATTGATGCATTGTCTTTTCTAATGTCTACAACAATGGACTCAGTGGGATACACACACATAGAAACACTCACCTTGTCAAAGGACTTAATAGAAATATTCCACACCATACCAAACAAACCGCCTTTCCTACCTATTCTCAGAAAATGATCCACTACCTGCTTTCTCAGGGAAAGCCCCTCTTCAGAGGTTTCCTGGCATTTGGCCATCCTCACATCTGTAGGTACCAAGAAAGACTGACTCTGTTTTTGGTAATTCCAAACATGTGAGACCACTGGGACTAGAACAGGGACTGTCTCTGGGTGCCTGGCTTCCTGGATCCCAAGTTCAGAGAGTTCCCTCACCAAGGAAGTGAGGTGAGATCACTTTCTTCAGGATCTGAATGATGTCACTGCCTTGGCAACCACTTTGTTGCTTCCAAAAGTACCATGAGGTGGAGGCTGCCCCGATTTTCATGTGGCACTTTCTCTAGTTAGAATGTTATATCAACCATAAGCACCCGGGAACAGCTTCCACACAGGACTGGTTTGGTCCATGTTCTATACATTAAGAAGAGAGAGAATGATTCAGACACAACCCTTCATCCTGACCAGGATGATTGCCATGGAAGATGACTTTTGCTTTCTGAGGTACTTCATAGTTGCCTTCATCTTCACCAGGGATTATTTCTGCATGAACATTTGAGTTTCTCAGCAGGTGAAGATCCCCTAGATTCCTGTAGTTTAATACCCACACTGTTCCTGCTCTCCTGCAAAGTTAGTGTATGGTTAGGGTTAATAATATTTTCGATTTGGGTTAGGAATCATTCTGCAGGATGAATAATGGGATTGGGAACCTGTGATATTTATAAGAATATATAGGTGAAATATATGTATAAAAACGGGAATCTAAGAAAGATTTGAAGCCCAGAAGGGCATTGGGCCCTTGGTTTGGATACTTAGTGTTGAATAATGTTCTGTACAATTGTCTCAGTTAAATCGAAATACAATGGCATAGGACCTTGTACCTTGGATGATTGAATGTAGAAGAGAACATCCAGTCAAAAAGGGATAGTTGGTAGGATTAGGAAGATAGTCAGTAGGTTTAGGAAGAAGAGTGAGTATATGATTTGGAAAAAAAAGCTTCTTTAGCAATACGGTTTCGTTTAGAGAGTGAATGTAAATGTCAGCACATGTGAAGAGTAAGCCAAAATGATGAACTGGGAAAAATATGTAGGAAAGCAGGTGTCAATAGAGACATTACTAAGTCAGGCAAAGTATAAAGTGAGGGATAGGATTAGACATTTTCAACAGGCTTGAGTTTGAATATATAATCATAGGAAAAAACAAATATGTCGTCATGAATGGGAATGACATTTGAGAGCATTAGGCAACCTGGACATGGATGCTATTAGTTATCAACATTCACTTTCCTTTTAGGCTTTGGTACAATCATAAGTGTGATATTTTATTTTTTTGTTGTTCAGAATATTACGGTGATAAAATGTATATGTAGATCAGGTGACATGAGTATTTCTTTCACCATTTCTGGGAGCAATAATTTGAAGACGCATACATTAGTATTAGGGGCACAAAGAGGTGTAACCTCTGTCTATGAATATAGAGATAATGCATGAATAGACCATACTATGAATAAATAACATAACTGATTCCACTTTAAATAATGGATTGAATTGACATGTGAAAATATATAAGAAATCTTATATTGATATACAATCATTCATTCCAACCAGTTATATATCTAATGGTAATATTAGGATTATGATTTATGATGAATGGTGTTTGAGTTTTGCTTTATAAGTGATGATGTTAAACGAAAGTAATGTGTTTGGAAAGAAGTCTCATGAAAAGACCAGTCAAGAAACATGGAGGAATGCATGTGTTCTGAATCAGGAAGTGATTGATCGTGAAACAAATGCCTATAAATTTTCTAATTTGTGACTGAAATATATATCCTATGATGTGGATAAACTGAAGACATAGTAACGTACAAGTGTTGAATAAAAATGAAAGTCAAAATACACATCATGTCCCCTAGGAATCTACTTGCATTGATTTTAAACTGGCTAAGTAAATGTAGAAATAATAGGGTTTGTATGCAACATTCACTGAATTTAGTTTTCAGTACTAGGAAACAATATGTATTGCAGGTGGATGATTATTATGAGAATAATCTTGTGGAAAGTTGATTATAAATCCACAGATATGAATATGAATGAATTTAGGGAGTGTATAATAAGACACATATATTTCATATTTTGAAAAATCTGAAGAGTGTGTATATATATAAATATAAATATATATATATATATGTATATATATATATATATATATATATATATATATGTATATATATATATACAAACACGCACATGCACAGATATTAAAAAGTAGCAATACAGGAGATCCATTATTAAGGCAGGCATGGAGAAATCAAGTCTCTGATCTCTTCAGCTGCACGGGGATAGGAAGTCGTAAACTGTCTAAATGCTGTTTGCTCAGAATCACTAGGCAATGTTGACCTGTTGTGAATCTGGGGCGAACAGTCTGGGCCCCTCAGAACACACACAGAGCCCGGATTGGCTGCATTCAAGCTTAGATTCATCTGGTTTTTGTGACTCAGCACTAACATTCCCGCTGAAATAACTGGTTGGGCTTTCTGAATGGACAGAGTTAAAAGACAACTGAGCCTTCATAGGCTGTGGCCACAGGATTGAAATGGGGCTTGGGAGAGATAGTCAGGACCCACCCATTGCATTGGTCACCCAGCAAAGGGAACGAACGGTCACCATTTTAATGGGATACCACCATGGCATAGAACTGACATTACAGGCGGAGGAGATAACTTCATTGAAACCAATGCGACAAGTGTGTAATCCCATTGCCATCTCTCAACACCACGGGGAAACCTCAAGGGCCCCTCCCAGCTCTCCCAGGAGCACGATAGCCAGACCTAGGGAAACAGGATTGGCTCGGGACTTGCGGCGTGGAATTCCCGGCTACCACTCCCACCAGTGCTGAGAATTGAGGTCTCTTACACCACCTACCAGGGGCATGGCTCCCGGAAGACAAGAAAATTCGCTGGCTGTTCTCAGGACAAAGCTCTACAAACTTAGGGTCTGAGGGAGAGTGTGCCCAGGCGTTCATTAAAACAGGGCTACCAGGAGCAGAGGCCTGGCGTGTAACCAGTATTGTGGTGAGCGTCAAAGGTGAGCGGGGCCTGGCTTGAGGAAGCACAAGAGAAGGCCCTAGGCACTCAGGATTGGAGACCCGCCGAGTCTGGGAGGAAGAGCTGCTGCACAGTGATTTGTTCCCACTTATTTAGAGGAGAAGCTTGGCCCAGTGCACACAGCTCCACCTACTGGAAGAGAAGTTAATTGAACTCTAGTACTGCATGTATTATTATTATTATATTATTTGTATGTTTTTCTTTTTCTTTCATTTTCATTTTTGTTGTTGTTCTTTAACTTTTTTAATGTTTTTATTTTTTCATTTTTTATTTCATTATTATTATTATTATTTTAAATTTTAATTTTCATTTTTTAATTATCATTATTACTTAAAATTTTCTTTCATTATTTTCTATTTTTTTCTTTTGTCTTTTCATTTCTTTTCAATTTTATTATACCCCCTTCCTTGAATTCTACCTGGCTACTCTCATTCTCTTTAGTGACTTCTTCCCTTCCCTTCTAATATCTTTCCTTCCAAGCATCAAATAAATTTATAAGAGTAAGCAGTAACTCAGTAGTCAAACAGAACAAGAAGTAACATGAGCAGCATAAAAAAGCAAGGAAGAAAAAAAGTACAAACAATGAAGGACAGACTAAATATTCAAGAGCATCTGGAGTCATCAGAAAAATGGTCATATAAAGAACTCAAGGAATACCTTAGACAGATGTAATGGAACATTAAAGAGGATACGAGACAACAAAAACAAACAGTGAAAGAACGCATTGAAAATGAATTACATAAACAGATAAAATAAGAAATTAAGCATCTTTATCAGGAGATAGAGATTATTAGAAAAATCAAACAATAATTCTAGAAATGAAGGAAATGATAAACCAAATTAAAAACTCAATTGAGAGTATCACTAACAGAGTGGAGCAAGTAGAAGACAGAATGTCAGATAATGAAGACAAAATATATCATCTTGAAAAAACTCTATCCAAGAAAGAAATGCTGTAAAAAATTATGAGAAAACATCCAAGAGATATGGGATAACATTAAAAAAACAAACTTATGAGTCATCCCGAAAGAGGAAGGTACAGAGATTCAAACCAAGGGAATGAGTAACCTGCTGAATGAAATAATTAGAGAAAACTTTCCAAAAATAAAAATGGAAACAGATAAAAAAATTGTAGATGCTTACAGGACACTGAGCACACAAAATCACAGTAGACCAATGCCAAGACACATTTTTATGAAGATATCCAATATACAAAAAAAAGAGAAAATATTAAAACCTACCAGAGAAAGGAGGCAGATTACAATCAGGGGTAAAACAAAAAGGTTA
Source organism: Callospermophilus lateralis (assembly GCF_048772815.1). Taxonomy (NCBI): domain Eukaryota; kingdom Metazoa; phylum Chordata; class Mammalia; order Rodentia; family Sciuridae; genus Callospermophilus; species Callospermophilus lateralis. The sequence continues at coordinate 69,326 of NW_027516249.1, forward strand.
ACAATGTTTTTTTTTTTTTTTTTTATCACAGATGCTGGAAGTGAGAAGATCCTGGAATAACGTACTTCAAACACTGAAAGACAATGGATGCCAACCAAGAATTATGTATCCAGCAAAATTAAGCTTAATGTAAGACAACGAAATAAAAATATTTCATGATAAACAAAAGCTAAAAGAATTTGCAGCCAGAAAACCAGCATTGGAAAGCATCTTGAGCAAAACACTACACAAGGAAGAAATGAAAATCAACAATGTAAACCATCAGTGGGAAGTGCCTCAGTAATGACAGAGGGCGGGAAAAGCTAATCATGGAGAAACAAACTAATTTAAAAAAAAGATATAAGCAAACATGGGTGGCAGTACAAACCATATATTAATAGTAACTCTAAATGTTAATGGCTTAAACTCTCCAATAAAGTGACATAGGCTTGTAACTTGAATTAAAAAAAACAAATCCAACAATATGTTGCCTCCAGGGGACACATCTGAATGGAAAAGACATACACAAGCTGAAGGTGAAAGATTGGGAAAATTTATACCATGCACACAGTCCTCGTAACCAAGCAGGGGTGGCCATCCTCCTATAGAATAAAATCGACCTCAAGACTAATTTAATCAAAAGGGATAAGGAAGGACATTATATACTGTTAAAAGAAACCATTCACTGACAAGACATAACAATTATCAATATTCACACAGCAAATAATGGTGCTGCGACGTTCATTAAACAAATTATCTTCAAGTTCAAGAATCAAATAGACCACAGTACAATAATTATGGGTGACTTCAACTCACGTCTCTCACCATTGGACAGATCCTCCAAACAAAAGTTGAATAAAGAAACTATAGAACTCAATATCACAATCAATACCCTAGACTTAAGTGACATATATAGAATATATCAACCATCATCAAGTGGATATACATTTTTCTCAGCAGCACATGGATCCTTCTCAAAAATAGACCATATGTTTTGCCATAGGGCAACCCTCAGTGAATATAAAGGGGAGGAGATAATACCATGAATTTTTTGTGATCATAATGGAATGAAACTGGAAACCAATGATAAAAGAAAAAAGAAAAAATCATACATTACATGCAAAATGAACAATATGTTACTGAATGATCAATGGGTTACAGAAGACATAAAGGAGGAAATCAAAAAATTCTTAGAGATAAATGAAAATACAGACACAACATATCAGATTCTATGGGACAAAATGAAAGAAGTTTTAAGAGGTAAATTCATCTCCTGGAGGTCATTCCTCAAAAAAAGAAAGAAAAAAAAACAACAAATAAATGAGCTCACACTTTATCTCAAAGCCCTAGAAAAGGAAGAGCAAAACAACAGCAAATGTAGCAGAAGGCAAGAAATAATTAAAATCAGAGCGAAATTGAAAGAAAAGAAACTATTGAAAAAATTAACAAAACTAAAAGTTGGTTCTTCAAAAAGATAAATAAGATCGACAGACCCTTAGCCATGCTAATGAAGAGAAGAAGAGAGAGAACTCAAATTACTAACATACAGCATGAAAAAGGCAATATCACAACAAATGCAACATAAATACAGAAGAAAATTAGAAATTATTTGGAAACCTGTATTCCAATAAAATAAAAAATAGTGAAGACATTGATAAATTTCTTAAGTCATATGATTTGCCCACACTGAGTCATAAGGGAACACACAATTTAAACAGACCAATATCAATGGATGAAGTAGAAGAAGCAATCAAAAGACTACCAACCAAGAAAAGCCCAGGACCGGATGGGTATACAGCAGAGTTTTACAAAACCTTTAAAGAAGAATTAATACCATTACTTTTCAAGTTATTCAGGAAATAGAAAAACTGGGAGCTCTGCCAAATTCGTTCTATGAGGACAACATCACCCTGATTCTGAAACCAGACAAAGACACCTCAAAGAAAGAAAACTACAGACAAATATCTCTGATGAACCTAGATGCAAAAATCCTCATTAAAATTCTGGCGAATTGGATACAAAGGCACATCAAAAAAATTGTGCACCATGATCAACTAGGATTCATCCCTGGGATGCAAGGCTGGTTCAATATATGGAAATTAATAAATGTTATTCACAACATCATTGGACTTAAAGATAAGAACCATATGATCATCTTGATAGACGCAGAAAAAACATTCAGCAAAGTAGAGCATTCCTTTATGTTCAAAACATTTTAAAAACTAGGGATAACAGAAACTTACCTCGACATTGTAAAAGCTATCTATGTTAAGCCTCAGGTTAGCATCATTCTGAATGGAGAAAAATTGAATGCATTCCCTTTAAAATCTGGAACAAGACAGGGATGTCCTCTATCACCACTTCTATTCAATATAGTTCTCGAAAAACTGGCCAGAGCAATTAGAGAGATGAAAGACATTAAAGGCATAAAAATAGGAAAAGAAGAACTTAACTTATCACTATTTGCAGATGACATGATTCTATACATAGAAGACCCAAAAGGGTCTACAGAAAAAACTACTAGAACTAATAAATGAATGCAGCAATGTGGCAGGATAGAAAATCAACATGCATAAATCAAAGGCATTTCTGTATATTAGCGACAAAACTTCTGAAACAAAAATGAGTCAAAACACTGCATTCCCAATTTCCTCAAAATAATTAAATACTTGGGAATCAACCTAACAAAAGAGGTGAAAGATTTATATAATGCAAACTACAGAACCCTAAAAAGAGAAATAGAATAAGATCTTAGAAGATGGAAAAATATACCCCGTTCATGAATAGGAAGAACTAACATCATCAATATGGCTTTATTACCAAAAGTTCTCTACAGGTTTAATGCAATGCCAATCAAAATCCCAAAGGAATTTTTTGTAGAAATAGATAAAGCAATTATGAAATTCAAATGGAAAAATAAAAGACCCAGAATAGCAAAAGCAATTCTAAGCAGGAAGTGTGAATCAGGCAGTATAGCAATACCAGATTTCAAACTATATTACAGAGCAATTATAATAAAAACAGCATGGTACTGGTACCAAAACAGGCGGGTGGACCAATGGTACAGAATGGAGGACACAGAGACTAATCCAAAAAGCTACAACTATCTTATATTTGATAAAAGAGCTAATGGCCTGCAATGGAGGAAGGATGGCATCTTCATCAAATGGTGTTGGGTAAACTGGAAATCCATATGCAACAAAATGAAACTGAATCCCCTCCTCTCGCCCTGCACAAAAGTTAACTCAAAGTGGATCAAGGAGCTAGATTCAAATCAGAGTCTCTGCGTCTGATAGAAGAAAAAGTTGGCTCAGATCTACATATTGTGTGGTCAGGCTCCAAATTCCTTAATAGGACACCCATAGAACAAGAGTTAATAACAAGAATCAAGAAATGGGACTTACTTAAACTGAATTTTTTTTTCTCAGAAAGAGAAACAATAAGAGAGGTAAATATGGAGCCTACATCATGGGAACAAATTTTTAGTCCTCACCCTTCACATGGAGCCCTAATATCTAGAGTATACAAAGTATACAAAGAACTCAGAAAATTAGACAATAATATAACCAATAACCCAATGGGCCAAGGACCTGAACAGAAACTTCTCAGAGGAGGACATAGAATCAATTAACAAGTACATGAAAAAATGCTCTCCATTTCTAGCAGTAAGAGAAATGCAAATAAAAACCACCCTAAAATACCATCTCAATCCAGTGAGATTGGCAGCCATAATGAAGTCAAACAACAACAAGTGCTGGCGAGGATGTGAGGAAAAGGGTACTCTTGTACATTGCTCGTGGGACTGAAACTGGTGCAGCCAATTTGGAAAGGAGTATGGAGACTCCTGTGAAAGCTTGGAATGGAAGCACCATTTGACCCAGCTATTGCCCTTCTCGGACTATTCCCTGAAGACCTTAAAAGAGCATACTACAGTGATACTGCCACATCGATTTTCATAGCAGCACAATTCACAATTGCTACACTGTGGAACCAACCCAGATGCCCTTCAATAGATGAATGGATAGAAAAAAAGTCACCTTTGTATACTATGGAGGATTACGCAGCACTAAAATATGACAAAATCATGGAATTTGCAGGGAAATGCATGGCAATAGAGAAGATAATGCTTAGTGAAGCTAGCCAATCCCTAAAAAAAAAAATACCAAATATCTTCTTTGATATAATGAGAGCAACTAAGAACAGAGCAGGGAGGAAGAGCATGAAGAAAAGATTAACATTAAGCAGAAACATGAGGTGGGAGGGAAAGGGAGAGAAGAGGGAAATTGCATGGTAATGGAGAGAGACCCTTATTGTTACACAAAATTACATATAAGAGGTTGTGGGAAAATAAACAACGAGAGAAATGAATTAGAGTAGGTATGGTAGAGAGAAAAGATGGGAAGAGAAGGGAGGGGGTATAGTAGAGTATAGGAAAGGTAGCAGAATACAACATTAACTAATAGGGCATTATGTAAAAATATGGATGTGTAACTGATGTGATTCTGCAATCTGTATTTGGAGTAAAAATGGGAGTTCATAACCCACTTGAATCTAATGTATGAAATATGATATGTCAAGAGCTTTGTAATGTTTTGAGCAACCAATAAAAAAAGTAGTGATATATATGCCAATAGAAATTTATCATGAAATATATATAATCAACAGATTGAAAAATATTAATTTTACTGAACATGAAATTATGAATAATGTTATTCAACTAGGAAGCTCACCCATAGGTTGAATTTTCAGTTCCAACAGCGTTTAGGAGGAGTGATCTCTTCTCTCAATTTGCATCTGCAAATTCAGCCACCTCACAAGTGTATACGAGTGATATCAGGTAGGATTCTATATGTGCATATAAAAATACATGTGCTGAATAGGCTACAGAGAAAGGGAGACAGGGATTCATATATTTGTTAATTTTAAAAACACATGTAGAACTATTTCAACAAAAAATTGACTAGATTTATAACTCCTACAAAATATAATGCAAAAGGCAATTCCAACTATACACCATGCCTCCTCTGAACTGCTTGTATTTCTATTCTTTTTGGGTTATTTTTCACCATCATATTAGGATCATAATTCAGAGTCTAGTAGGGTATGGGTTAGTGTCAGGGATTCAGTATTTCAAAATAAAAATTGAAAAATGAATCCAGTGTGTGTGTAAATATGTGCTACACAAAAATCTTCCCACTCACATCCAGAACAATGCCTTGACATTACCTTCACCCAAGTAAGACACAATTATAGTAGAAAAGTGTGAAAATCTATGAATACATATATTTAATGGAATATGCTCGGGAGTTCACAACCTTGGAGGTGGTAGAGGCGTTTCCAAAAGTAAAGGACAGGGTAAACACTCCACAAACAAAGAGCTCTGCTGGCCTAAGACTTCTTGGAATACGGCTTCTGAGGTTGGGCACTTGAAATATATGTTGTTGTCATGAGATTTGGCTTCCTTTGTCGTGAGACCATAAAAGCTGGGTCTGCATCTATGTGACCTGGAAGACATGATTTCTTATATTTCAATGAACATGAGGCAGCAGTGCTCAATTTTCTCTTTGTAGGTAAACTGTGTCCACTGGAGGCTAAGTGTCTCCCGGTGGGGACAGTGAAGACATTTGATCATCCTCCAATTTTCGTGGTGTTTCTTGCTGCTACACTGGGAATTTGGTACTTTCTTCACACAATATAAGAAGTTCATCTGGGATACAGTGCTGGAGGGTGTTCTGTCACGTGGGGTGGGTTAGCGTCTGCAGGAGAATGTACCAACCAGGCTTCTATCCCACATAGCTTGTCCCAATAACCATAGCAACCTGATTATGAACATTGCCCTGAAACCTCTCCATATAACAAGATGCCTTTATATACAAGGGAATGGGGGCTGCGCCATATCAGTCACAAGCCATTTGTAAGCCGATAGCCGATCCACATGGCCCCACCATGATGTTTCATCACACACCTGCCCACCACTGCTCTAGGCCCACTACTCAGCAGGCTCCAAATTCCTGGCATCTCGTATTCTACACCATTTTCATGAAACCCAGTCAAACAAGGCACTTTCTGGTATAAACATGATCAGCAACAGGACATCCAACGTTTCTGCAGTGCCACCTGGTCATGGGAATTTCCAAAATTTTATGGTATTTATCTAGCAAGTTTTCAAGGATGAAGTTAGAGGCACTGTGGGTTTCAATTCATTCAGGAACCGTTAAGTGTTGAGAAAGCTCATTTCAATGAATGCTCTGGAGAACTCTAAAGTCAAGGCTTCTCAAAGAGTTGCCAACAGGTCACATGAAGCCAGGCCAATTGACGTCTACAATGTGAGGTCCATGTGTGTTTTGACTCTCAACTATGGCTACCAAGTCTTTCAGAATAAAATCATGTGATATTCTGGCTGAGATTCCCAGGCCTCTGTGGAAAGCCACCCTGGGCCTAGATCTCAGTTTCCAAGAGTGAGTCTCATGCGTGGCCTCCTAAAATCCCAACACAATTCATGGCAATACTTCTCTGAGGTCAGTTCCAGAACTCAGTCTCTAAGGGTAAATCATACCAGAGTTCAAGCCCAGGTGGACCCAGTCATCCCTTTCAACTGCCACAAAAATCACCAAAATTAAAATGAAATCACTCCCACAGGGCCATAATCTTCTTCCTTGTAGACACTCATCATAACCTCTAGCTGGAGGTTTCAATGAGCACAAGGTAGTGTCCAAAATAAGCTCACTTGCCCCTCATTTGCCTAAAAACATGGTGGCCTGAACACTATTCCTGTGAACCAGGAGTGATCAAATATTGCTGCTGTTAAAGTGTTCCGCTTCTCCAATTTGAGGCCTACTGGCTGAAGCCTATAAATTCTTGATGTGATTTGGAGTCATGAGAAAACCCAAGCACATATGGGCTAGCCTCTGCAGGGATTTCAAAGACTCATTTGACCCAAAGGATCCCTATTCTCACTTGATGGAGGTCAGGAACATAAAACAAGAAGGCAAAAATATTCATCCACAATGACTTCTCTTTTTGTCATTTTGGTTTTGAAATCACATGGGATCTTTCTTTAGATCCATCAGGTGCTGAGAATCTAAGCCACAACCTCATTCAAGGACAAGAGGCTGAATCAGACACATTCCATTCCAAAGCAATTAAGCAAAAAGCCACAGGTGATGTCCATTAATTTCCATATGAAAACAGTCTTCTTAAGGCTATACAACAGGGTGGCCTGAGGCAGAGACTTTCCTGACATTCAGGGTAATAGAAACAGAAGTAAGCAAATGGCCCAAAGAAGGGTTTCTCCACTGAGACTTTACTGGTCACACTGATATCTGATTTTTCTGAGATGCTCCCATTCCCTTAAGCTATCCAGTACATGGCCATGTCACAGAGCCTTGTGGTGTTACATATCTGGGACTCAAAACCATGAGCCTATTCTGGAGAGTGGCTGGAAAACACGAAGAAAACAGGAACTTAAGAAGATAGTAGATGTTGCCCATCCATAAGGCAAGCTGCAGTCCATTCATCAATTGGGCAGTAAGAATGCGGGGAAGCTTTCAACTAGAGACAACACATCCATTGATGCATTGTCTTTTCAAATGTCTACAACAACGGATACCGTAGAATACACAGACATAGAAACACTCACCATGTCAAACGACTTACTAGAAATAGTCCACTCCAAACCAAACAAACCACCTTTCCTAGCTATTCTCAGAACATCAGAAAAAAACACAAACTCACACCTACAATGGCAAAGGCAATTCTTTCCCCCAAGTAGGTCTGTGATTATCCGGAGTGTCTTCTGACTGGTGGGCCATATTATGTTCCCCAAAAATGTCCTGTCCTGTTTCAGTTCTGGTCTCCTTGGCCAATTCTGTGAAGTTGTCAGGAGCCAGTGGTTCGCCACTACCTACTTTCTCAGGAAAGGCCCCTCTTCAGAGCTCTGCTGGAATTTGGCCATCCTCACATCAGTAGGTACCAAGAAAGACTGACTATGTCTTTGGGAAAAGAAAACAAGTTAGCCCACTGGGACTCAGAGTGAGGCTGACTCTGGGTGCCTGGCTTCCTGGATCCCAAGTTCAGAGAATTACATCACCAAGGAAGTGAAGTGAGGTCACTTCTTTCAGGAACTGAATATGGTCACTGCCTTGGTAACCACTTTGTCCTAACAGTTGCTTCCAATGTTCCCATGAGATGGAGGCTGCCCCAACATCCTGTGACACATTCAGAAGTTAGAATGGTATATCAACCATAGGCACCCGGGAACAGCTCTCCACACAGGCCTGGATTGGTCCATCTTCTCTACTTTAAGAAGACAGAGGCTGATTCAGACACATCAATTCACCCTGACCAGGTTGTTTGCCATGGAAGATGACTATTGCTCTCTCAGGTCCTACATAGCTGCCTACATATTCTCCAAGGATCATTTCTCCATGGATCTTTTAGGTTCTCAGCAGGTGGAAGATCATCTACATTCCTATATTGTAAGACCCACTCTGTCCCTGCTCTTCTGTACGTTATATTGAAGGAACAGTGTATAGTTAAGGTTAATAATAGGTTTGATTTTTGTTACGAATCATTCTGCGGAATGAATAATGGCATTGGCAACCTGTGATATTTATAAGAGTATATATGTGAAATATAACTATGAAAGCAGAAATCTAGGTAATATTTGAAGTCCAGAAGGGCACTGGGGACTTGAGTGGGATACTTAGCTTTGAGTTATGTGCTGCACAGATGTCTCAAATAAATCAATATACACTGGCATCGGACCTTGTACTTTGGATGATTGAATGTTGAAAAGAACATCCAGTCAAAAAGCGATAGTCGGTAGGATTAGGAAGGTAGTCTGTAGGTTTAGAAAGAAGAGTGAGTATAGGATTTGGACCAAAAGTTCTTTAGCAATAGGGTTTCGGGTAGAGAGTGTATGTAAATGTCAGTACATGTGAAGAGTCAGTCACAATGATGAACTGGGGAAATCATGTAGGAAAGCAGATATCAATAGAGACATTAGGAAATCAAGCAAAGTATAAATTGTGTGATAGGGTTAGACATTTTCAACAGGTTTGATGTTGAATAGATAATCTTAGGAAGAAACAAATATGCAGTCACCAATACGATTGATATTTGAGAGCATTAAGCAACCTGGACATGGATGTTTTTAGTAATCCATGCTCACTTTCTATTTAGGCTTTGGTACAATTGTAAGTGTGACCTTTGCTTTTGGTGTCCAGAATATTTCTGTGATAAAATGTGTATGTAGATCAGGTGACATGAGTATTTCTTCCACCATTTCTTGGAGCAATATTTTGAAGACTTATAAATTAGTATGGTCGTACAAAGATGTGTACCCTGTTTCTATGAATATACACATAATGCATGAATAGACCATACTGTGAATAAATAATATAACTGGATCCACTTTAAATAATGGATTGAATAGATATCTGAAAATATATAAGAAATGTTATATTGATATACAATCATTCATTCCAACCAGTTATATATCTAATGATCATCTTAGGGTTATGGTTTATCATGAAGGGTTTGTGAGTTTTGTTTCAAAATTGATTATGGAAATCGAAAAAATTGTATTTGGAAAAAAGTCTCATGAATAGACCACTGAAGAAACGTAGAGAAAGTCATGTGTTCTGGAGCAGGAAGTGATTGAAAGTGAAACAAATGCCTATAAATTTGTTAACTAGTGAATAAAATATATATTCTATGATGTACATAAACTGAAGGAATAGTAATGTACCAGTGTGGAATAAAAATTAACGTCAAAATACACATCATGTTCCATAGTAACCTACATGCATTGATGTTAAACTGGGTCAGTTAATGTAGACATATTAGGATTTGTATGCACCCTTCACTGAAGTTAGTTTTCAGTACTAGGAAACAAATATGTATTTCGGGTGGATGAATATTTCTAAGAATAATCTTGTGAAAAGTTGATTATTAATCCACATACATGAACATGAATGAATTTAGGGATTGTATATAAGACACATATATTTCATATTTTTAAAAATCTGGAGTATATATATATATATATATATATATATATATATATATACACACACACACACACACACACACACACACACACGAAAAGAGACATTAATAAGTAGCAATATATATGCCAATCGAAATTCATCATGAAATATATATCATAAAGATGCAAAAACATTCAAATACTGAACATGGGTTTATGTATAATGTTGTTCTACTGGGAAGCTCACCCATAGGTTGAATTTTCAGTTCCAACAGTGTTTAGGAGGAGTGGTCACTTCTCACACTTTGTATCTGCTAAGTCATGTAACTCACAAGAATGTACGTGTGATATCACGCAGGATTCTATTTGTGCATATAAAAATACATGTGCTGAATAGGCTCCAGAGAATGGGAGACAGTAATTCACATATTTGTTAACTTTGAAAACACATGGAGAACTATTTCAATTAAAAATTGACTAAATTTATAACACCTACCCTTTATCATGCAATTGGCAAGTCGAACTCTGAACTGCATGTACTTATGTACTGTTTGGGTTATTTTTCTCCATCATATTAGGATTAGTAGTCAGAGTCTAGTAGAATATGGGTTAGTGTCAGGGATTCAGAATTTCGAATGGAAAATAGGAAAATTAATCCAATGTGTATGCAAATATGTGCTACAACAAATCTTCCCAGTCTCATCCAGAACCATGCCTTGACATTACCTTCGCCCCATGTAAGACACAATTAGAGGAGAAGAGTTACAAAATCTGTGATTACATTTTTGGAATGGAAAATGCTCAAGGGTGCACAAACTTGGAGGTGGAATAGGAGTTTCCAAAAATAAGGACAGGGTACACACTCCACAAACATGGAGCTCTGCTTGCCTAAAACTTTTTGAGAAACTGCCACTGAGGTTGGGCACTGAAATATAGGGTGTTGTCACGAGTTAAGCTTCCTTTGTAGTGAGACCCTCAAAGCTGGGTCTGCATCTATGTGACCAGGAGGACAAAGTTTCTTATTTTACAATGAACACGAGGCAGCAGTGCTGAATTCTCTCTTTGTAGGTAAACTGTGGCCACTGGGGCTTAGTGTCTCCAAGTGTGGACTGTGAAGCCATATGGTCATCCTCCATTTCGTGGTGTTTCTTCCTGCTGCACTGGGAGTTTGGTATTTGCTTCACGAAATACAAGGAGTTCAACTGCGACAATGTGCAAGAGGGAGTTCTGTCACGTGTGGTGGATCAGGGTCTGCAGGATGATACAAGAACCAGGCTTCTATCCCACATAGCTTGACCCCTTGACCATAGCAACCTGATTCTGAACAATATCCTGAAATCGCTCCATATAACAAGTTGCCTTTACACAGAAGGTTCTGCTGGCTGTGCCATGTCAGTCACAAGCCATTTGGAAGCCAATGGCAGATCCACATGGCCCCACCACAGATGTTTTATCACATACCTGCCCAACACTGCTCTAGGCCCACTACTCAACAGAGTCCAACTTACTGACATCTCTGTTCTACACCATTTACATGAAACCCAGTAAAACAAGACACTGAAATATTCATGACCAGCAACAGGTCATCCAAAGGTTCTCCAGTGCCACCTGGTGATGGGAATTTCAAAAATTTCATGGCATTTATCTAGCCATTTTTCAAGGATGAAGTTGGAGGCACTGTGAGTTTCAATTCATTCAGGAACCATTAAATGGTTAGGAAGCTCATTTCAATGAAAGCTCTTGAGAACACTCACAGGTAAGGCTTCCCAAAGAATGGTGAAAAGATCACATGATGTTTAGCTCATTTAGCTCTACAATGTGAGGTCCATATGAGTTTTGACTCTCAACGATGGGTGCCAAGTCTTTCAGAATAAAATCATGTGGTATCCTGGCTGAGAGGCCCAGTGCTCTGTGGAAAGCCACCCTGGGCCTAGAACTCAGTTTCCAAGGGCGACACTCATGCCTGGCTTCCTAAAATCTCAACACTATTCATGGCAATACTTCTCTGAGTTCAGTTGCAGAACTCAGTCTCTAAGGAAATCACACCAGAGTTCAAGCACATGTGGACCAAGTCATCTCTTCTAACCGCCACCCAAATGACCACAATTTAAACCAAAACACTCCAACGTGGCGCTCATCTTCTTCCATATAGACACACATAATAACCTGTGGCTAGAGTTTTCCATGAGGGGCACAGCTCAAGTCCGTGTCCAAAATAAGCTCTCTTGCACCTAAATTGCCTAATTCAGGGTGGCATGGACACCCTTCTTGTGAACCAGGAGAGATCAAATAGGCCTCCCATTAATACTGCTCCACTTCTTCAATTTGAGGTTAACTGACTGTGGGGTTTGGATTCTTTATGTAAATTGGAGTCTTGAGAAAACCCAAGCAACCATGGGCTAGCCTCTGCAGGGCTTTGAAGATCTCATTTGACCCAAAGGATCCCTATTCTGACTTGATGGAGTTCAGGAAATTTACAGAGGAAGGCGAGAGACTTCATCCACAAGGACTGCTCTGTGGCCATTTTGGTCTTGGATGTACACATGGGATCTTTCTTTATATCCATCAGAAGGTGAGAATCTAAGCCACAGCCTCACACAGGGCAAATAGGCTGATTCAGACACATCCTCTCCAAAGCAATTAAGCAAAGAACCACAGGTAATACCCATTCATTTCCATTTGAAAACTGTTTTCTTCAGGCTTCACAAAGTGGTGGCCTGAGGAAAAGACCTTCCTGACATTCAGGGCAACAGAAGATTAGGTAATCAAAAGGCCCCAAGCAGGGTTTCTCCACTGAGACTTTACTGGTAACACTGATATCTGAGTTTTCTGAGATGCTCGCCATTCCCTTTAGCTCTCTAGTACATGGTCATTTCAAAGAGCTTCGTGGTTGTACATATCTTAAACACAAAACCATGAGCCTATTCTGGAGAGTGGCCAGAATTCAGGAAGAAAACAGGATCTTAGAAAGATAGTAAGTGTTGCCCATCAATAAGGCAAGCTGCAGTCCATTAATAAATTGGGAAGGATGAATGCTGGGAAGCTTTCTAGCTGACAGGACATATTCATTGATGCATTCTCTCTTCTAATGTCTACAACCACGGGCACAGTGGGATACACTGACATAGAAACACTCGCGTTGTCAAACGACTTACTAGAAACCGTTCACTCCAAAAAAAAAACAAACCTTCTTTCATACCTATTCTCAGAACATGAGACAAAACCACAAACTCACACCCACATCACAAAGGCACCTCCTTCCCCCATGTAGGTCTGTGACTATCCGGAGAGTCCTCTGACTGGTGGGCCATACTATGTTCCAGGAAATGGCCTGTTCTTTCTCAAATCTGGTCTTTTTGGCCAACTCTGTGAAGTTTTTAGGATCCAGTGGTGAGCCAATGCCTGCTTTCTCAGGAAAGCCCCCTCTTCATAGCTTTTCTTGCATTTGGCCATCCTCACATCAGTAGGTCCCAAGAAAGACTGAGTCTGTCCTTGGTAAATCAAAATAAGTTTGACAACTGGGACTGGGACTGGGACTGGCTCTGGGTGCCAGGCTTCCTGGATTCCAAGTTCAGAGAGTTACATCACCATAGAAGTTAGGTGAGGTCACTTTCTTCAGGAACTGAATGAGGTCACTGCCTTGACAACAACTTTGTCCTAACAGTTGCTTCCAAGGTTCCCATGAGAAGGAGGCTGCCCCTACTTTCTGTGACACTTTCACAAGTTAGAATGGTATGTCACCCATTGGCACGCAGGAGCAGCTCTCAACACATTCCTGCTTTGGTCCATCTTCTCTACATTAAGAAGAGAGTGGCTGATTCAGACACATCCCTTCATCATGAGCAGGTTGTTTGCCATGGAAGACTTTTGCTCTCTCAGGTCCTTCATAGTTGACTACATCTTCTCCAGGGATCATTTCTTCAAGGACCTTTGAGGTTCTCAGCAGGTGGAAGATCCTCTATATTCCTGTATTTTAAGACCAACTCTGTCCCCGCTCTTCTGTAAAATTAGATTGAGAGAACAGTGTATGGTTAGGGTTAATAACAGGTTCAATTTGGGTGAGAAAAGAAACTACATGGTTGAGCAAACAGGGTCCTACAGTTAACAATAATATGAGAATTATTAATGGACCAGCCTGGGTGGATAAAAGTGTAGTTAACTAGGTGAACTATGTGAACCAAGACTCAAACCTCCCTTTGGGGGCCTCTGTCTTTCTTTGACACTCTTCAAGTAATTTTCTTAATTTACTCATAGATTCTTTTACAACTCCAGTATTGTCGGCATAAAAAACATCATTCTTTCCTCAATGCAAGCAAAAAGTCACCCTTCTCTCATGAAGAGGAGGTCCAACACTCGCCTGCTCTGTAAACAACTTCAGAGAGAGAGAGGTTAAAATTCCTGTGAAGCTGTGATGTCGGTTTTTAATGTCTTTAAGCTTTGGTCTATTTCTGCTTCTAATTGTGTCTTTGTTGTGTCTCATGGACTAGGGCAGTTGTTCCTGTGCCCACCCCTTCAGCAACTATTATTCCTAATAGGATGGCTAAAGTGAGGGATACATGTTCCTGGTGGAACCGGGTTGTATGCCCCCCCTATTTGATCTTTAAATGAACCTGCGTCCTGATAGAGCACTCTGGAAAACATCTGCATCATTACATAATTAATCGCAACTATTGACCACTTTATGAAACCATAAATAATGTTAAAGTGTATAGAATTATACTGTTGTAGAGACGGACAAGGAAAGGCACCTAAGATAGCACCAAAGACAGGAAAGGAGTTTTATTTGTTTGCATCTGTATTGAGAGGGCATTGCTTCTGTTGTAATCAATTAATCCCCTGAACCCCAAGTTTTGGTAGTTTTAGTATTTGTACCCAACATGTAAGGGAAGGGGCTCAGAAGTTCAAAGTCTGCAGAAATTCACACAAATCAGTTTTTGTTTCTGTTTTTTTTTCCTCTGTTCTGTGCACGTTAACTTTTCAATTACACCTTGGAATGGGAGAGCTTTTTTGTCTCTTTTTTTTCCTCCTTGCCAGCTGTCACCATGGAGCCCAGTTGGTAACTTTTTTATCTTAGAAATGTAGCAATCTCTCTGAAGCCCCAGCTCAAGGCCAGAGTCCTTGTTCACATATTTTGTGAAAAACTGGTAAGGCGATGTCTAGCTTAGGGGTGGTGATTTTTCCAGCCAGTGGCCAAGTAGAACAGGGCAACATGAAGAGTGGAAGTTTATCTCCATTGAACTTTTTCAGAGGGACTCTTTTGCTGAAAGCCCTAAAGTAAGCCTTGGTAAAGACTTCTGGAGAAGGTCATTTAAGACATTTCTGTGGACCTGGTACAGAGGGGGATGACAGGGAAGGCGATGCTGAGAGCAGCTCCGTGGATCTGAGAATGAGGAAGGAGAGATGCCAAAGAATAATGGGAAAGGGGTTTGGGATTTTCCTAGAACAAAAACTTGAGCAGTAGAACAGGTAGAGCAGAGGGGAAGACGGGAGTGAGTATTCCAAAAAGCCTGTGAGGGACTTTAAATTCTTAGAAACCTGTTTTCAGTGATGACAAATCAACTTTAAAGGTCATTGTCATTACATCTTGGATAGGGGTCTGAGGGCTCTTCTCAGCTGGTTTGAGCTTTGGCTAAGCTTGCTAGAGGACTTGGTGGGACCTAGTGCAGACACTGACAGGAAAAGAGAGGAGTGGGTGGAGGGGTACCTCAGTACCTGCTTCCTCAGCAAGGGGGCAATGTTCTGAGATCCAGCGGAGGTTTGGGTTTTTGATCTAGTAATTGGAGGGGAGAAATCAGGTTGCTGAGGTGGGAGTGAAAGCAGAGAGTCTAGAGCAGAAGGCTGAGGGTGAGGAACTATTGGGGAAGCATAGTACAGGATGTGAGCGAAGGAGGAAAAAGAATTCCACATAGGGGAATTTCCCCCTTTTGAGCACTTGCCGAAGTTAAAAATGTCATGCAGAATTTGAGGATCTAGAGAACCCTCTGGGGGCCATAGTTTTTGGTTGTCTAATTGGTAATATGGCCAATGCTGTGTACTGAATTTGATGAGGAGTTTTGGTTCCACCAGGCAGCCCCTGTATGCTCACATCCCCATGACTTACACAAGAAGTCGGCTTTTCACCCACACAGCCATGGCTGTTTGTTGCTTTGATAGTCTGCCGGGCATACATAGTAATATAGGCTAGCCAACCTGCATCTGGCTCGCGTGTCCCTGCATCCATAATGTTTGTTTCAATTATCTATGGTACGGAAGGGATTTAATGGAATTTTAGTGAGATCCTCTTCATCAGGCATGTCTCAATAGGAAAGACCTATACCGAGCTGAAAAATGTCTGCGTGGAGAGATAGTCACCAGGTCCCTAAGGGGGCCGTTAAGGTCTCTTTAATAGTTCTATTTATTTTTTCTACCTGTCCTGAGTTCTGGGGTATATAAGCATAATGTAACTTCCAATTAATCCACAGGGTCCTGGTTAACACCTGACTTACCTGGGCCATGAAAACCAGTCCATTATCAGTCCATTAGGCAGATCGTATCTTGGAAAAATATCTTTCAGGATCTTCTTGAAAACCATTTGCGCCGGTTTTTTTTTTTTTTTTTTTTTTTTTTTTTTTTTTTTTTTTGTGTGTGTGTGTGTGTAAGGCTTCAATCCATCCTGAAAATGTATCTACAAAGACTAGGAGATATTTAAATCCATACCTTGCTGGCTTAATTTTAGTAATGTCCACTTCCCAGAATTGTCCTGGTCTGGTTCCTCATAGGTGCTTTCCTCTAGGAAACTTGGAAGGGTAAGCATTACCCAACTGACGGACCCGACAGGCTTTTGTTACCCGTTCAGTTATTTCCTTTCACTGTGAGTTGGTTAGTGGAAAACTCTGTTCTTAATCTTACAGTAATGCCTGCAGTTTCTTTGAACCAAGGTGAGTGAGTTGATGTACATTTTTAACGTAGTGTAGGGCTTGCTCTAATTGCAGGCTGAGCTCAGTGAAGTTGAGGCGTTCAGTGTCAGTGTCCTTAGATGTTATCAAAAACTTCCTGCTCCTCAAGGTTTCATTGGAATTGGGCATCTTCCTTTAACAGCGGGTATAATGGAGCAGCTAAGGACGCAAACCCAGGCATCCATAACCTGCAAAAGCCAGCAGTCCCAAGAAATTCTCTGAGTTGTCTGCTGTAAGATGGGGGTGGTATCTACATAATGGTTTGTTTTCTGGGCTCAGTGAGCCATCGTTTACTGCCCCTAAGGGAATAGCCCAGGAAGATTACTTCATGCTAGCAAATTTGGGCCTTTTTGGTCGAAACTCTATACCCGAGTTGAGCAAGCTCATATAATAGTGCTTGGGTCCCAGACTCACAGTTTTCCTTGGTGTTGGCTGCCAGTAGCAGGACATCCACGTATTGAAGCTGGGTAAATTCAGGGTGCGTAGTTCTGAAGTTGTTGAGATCTCTGTGGAGGGCTTCATCAAAGAGAGTGGGGGAGTTTTTGAACCCCTGTGGGAGTCTAGTCCAAGTTAGTTGACCAGACGTTTTGGTTTCTGGGTCTACCCACCCGAAAGCAAACAGCAACTGACTATCTTTATGCAGAGGCAAGCAAAAGAAAGCATCTTTTAAGTTCAGAACAGTATATAATTTCCCCTCAGGGTTCAGAGTGCTAAGCAGATTGTACCGATTAGGTACCGTGGGGTGAATGTCCTGCCCTCTTTTGTTGATCTCTCTTAGCTCTTTAATGGGGCGATAGTTCCCGGTCCCTGGCTTTTTTTTTCTAGTAGCAGGGGAGTGTTCCAGGCCGATTGACAGGGCCTTAGGACCCCTAATGCCAGATATTTCTGAATATGGGGCCTTATCCCACCTTTAGTTTTTTTGCTTAGAGGATATTATTTGACATTGACTGGGGAGACTGAGGTTTTTAACTCCACTGTTATTGGAGATTGTTTCACGGCCAGCCCTAACCCAGCAGTTTTTGCCCAGGCATCTGGGTAATCTGTTATCCATTTTTGGGGTAGCTTGCCTGTTTGATCAGACTTGGGGCATGTGAATGGTGGATGTTCATCTTCTACTAATATAGTTAAAGCCGTGACTATAGGAGTTTTTGCTGAAGTATTTAGAAATTTCATTTGGGGGCCTTCATGGTTAAAAGTTATTTTGGCCCGGAGCTTGATGAGCAGATCTCTGCCCATCAATGGGTCCAGGCATTCTGGGATTCCTAGGAAGGAGTGATGGATTTTTCCTTTCCCCAGGTTTATGGTCCTCTTAGTTGTCTAAGCCTGATATTTACTGTCATCATCCCTTTGAACTAGAGACCTTTTATTTGATAGAGGGCCCAATGGGGCCTTAAGGGCTGAGTATACTGCTCCTGTATTCACTTCAAAGTTTACTGGAGTCCCCTCCACTTCAAAAGTTACCCTGAGCTAGGGGATGGGTTCTGAGCCCTGACTTTCTTAGTCATCCTCCAGAGTCAGAATGGCCAGCTGGCGTGGCTGTCTCTTTATAGGGAACTCTATGGCCCAGTATCCTTTTTCTTTAGAGTAGGCACACTGATCTGAGGCCAGGGGTGGCCTCTGGCATGGGCCCTTCCTGTCACCCTATGTCTTAATTTCTGGCCTCTTTCTTGTTGTGATCAGGACCTTAGTTAATGCCTTAGTCTGTCTTTTGGTTCTCTCATCCTCCCTTTGCTCCCTTTCTTTCTCCCTGTTTCTCTCTTATAGTATACTTTCTTGGCTTCTTTGACAAAATCTCTCTTTTAATTTTTTTTTTTTTAATATCCATGGCAGCTTGCTCAATTAAGGCCATCGTGACAGATGCCTTTTAATCTGCTGCCTGAGGATCGAAAGGCGTATATCTCTTATATGCCTCCATGATTCTCTCTAGAAACATAAATGGAGATTCATCAGGCCTTTGAATAATTTCTCTTACCATGGCCAAATTAGTTGGTCACCCAGCGGCCACTTGGAGACCCGCTGTTAGAGCCTGGCAATAATTGAACAGAGGCTCCCTATCTTCAAAGGTGTTGGGGTCCCAGTTGGGTGGGTTTAAGGAGAAGCCAGCTTTGATTATGTTGGGAAGTTGTGTTGGTCGCCCATCAGGTCTGAGGATATTTTTTTCTACATTCCAGGAGATTTTTCTCTCATTGCTCGGTCATGAAGAGAGTCGCTAGGTGGTGTTGGCAGTCACCTCAAGTAGGCAGGTGTGAAATCGTCGGTGAGTTCTCTGAGTTCTTTTAGCCGGGCTAGCTTCCTCCAGGGAAGGAGGGGCTGTGTGTGCCGCGGGACAGTCATCTGGATGACGCTGGGCCAGCCTAGCTTCCTCGAATGGTGGAGAGGCTGAGTCAGCAGAAGGGGAATCACTTAGAGGGCGTTAGGGGTTGGGAGACGAGGGCAGATGATAAGGAGGGGGTGGTGAGTCCAGTAGAGTCTTGAGACTCAGGGAGAACAGAGGGTGGAGGAGGAGGAGCAGAGAGGTTGAGATAGAATCGTGGGGGAAGGAGTAGGAGCAGGTGCAGGGACAAGGAAAGGCTTGACCCATGGAGGAGGAGATTTGTAGAGGTACTGACAAGTTAAGATATATGGCTGTTGATCTGGATGTCTATGTGGCACCTGCTGAAAGACAATATCTCGGACTTTTCAAATAAGTGCGAAGTTGAAAGATCCTTCTAGGAGCCATCCGACTGCAATGGTGGGTCATTCTGAGACACAGAATCTGCCAGGTCTGGCGTTTTACTGAAAAAGAAAGATTCTGAGCCCTTAAGCAGATTTTGGTCCAGTGATTAAGGGTCAGGGACAGAGGCATTGAAATGATCTGTCCCATAATGAAATATACACAGACACTGAAAGCAACGACACACAACACAGACAAGACAAGACAATAAAGATAGGCAATGGACGTCCAATACTGAGACCAGTACTGACTAGTCGGCAAAACCTGAAGGGCTGGCAATACCGAATCAGAAACAAAATATCACTGAGTCGAGGAGACTATTGTTCCACGATTTCCCGAGTCTATCCCCCAGGGACATGGCCTGTGGCTCTGTGACATGTGTGTCAGCCACCATGGGAGAGAGCTCACGCTCTTTACCAATAGCCGTTTTGCCATACCCTAACCTGAAGCCTGAAACGAGAAAGATGGGCCTTATTTACCCCCAGAGGAGCCCGTTGGGGGTATTTTGTCTGCAGCTTCCGGATCTTGCTAGGGCCACCAGATGTAAAGGTTGGGCGAGCATCTGCAGCAGAGACCACTAAGAGACTGTCTCATGCAACAGCAAAGGGTTTATTGGGAGTCCGGCATGAAGGGCTCAGAGATCACTTGAACAGAGCAGAGAGCCCTGAGAACAGCTTAAGAAATGGTTATATATTTTTCTTGGAGAGGGCAGGGAGAGAAATTTATTGATGGGTAATGGCGAGTGTCAGTTTGCGAGCAACTGGTTGACGGAGTACATTCTGCAGTTTGGCAGTTTGGGACAGCACATTCTGGGAACAAGAATAGTAAACAGTTCTCAAGATTTCAATGGTGTTTTGTTAAGCATACAGAAAAACAGGAAATGACAAGTATCTATTTTATTAACCTTTCAATATAAATATGAAAACAGAAATCTAGTTAAGATTTGAAGTCCAGAAGTTCATTTGGCCCTTGATTGGTATACTTAGCATTGAATTACGTTCTGTAGAGATGTCCCAGAAATATGGATATACAATGTCATAGGACCTTGTACCTTCTCGGAGGTCAGTTCCAAAACACAGTCTCTAAGGGGAATCACACCAAAGTGCAAGCCAAGTTGGACCCAGTTATCTCTTCCAACTTCCACACAAATGACCGCAGTTAAAACCAAAACACTCTCACATGACACTCATCTTCTTCCATATAGACACTCATCATAACTTCTGGCAGGAGGATTCCATGAGAGGCGCAGCACAAGACAGTGTCCCAAGTAAGCTCCCTTTCCCCTCATTTACCAAAAGTCAGGGTGGCCTGGACACCCTTCCTGTGAACCAGGAGTGATCAAATATGCCTGCCGTTAACACAGCTCTGTTCTCCATATTGAGGCCTACTGACTGTCGGTTTAGATTCTTTATTTGAATTGGATTCATAAGAAAACCCAAGAACCTATGGGCTAGCATCTGCAGGACGTTGAATAACTCATTTGACCCATTGGATCCCTATTCTCACTTGAGGGAGGTTAAGAACCTTATGGAGGAATGCGAGAGACTTCATCCACAATGACTGATTTTTGGCCATTTTGATTTGGATCCACACATGGGATCTTTCTTACGATCCATCAGGTGCTGAGAATCTAAGCTCTATGCTCACACAGGGCCAAAGGGCTGATTCAGACACATCCCTTTCCAAAGGAATTAAGCAAACAGCCACAGGTGATGCCCATTCATTTCCGTTTGAAAACTCTTTTCTTCAGGAATCTCGAAGGCGTGGCCTGAGGCAAAGACCTTCCTGACATTCAGGGCAACAGAACAATAGGTAATAAAAAGGCCAATTGCAGGGTTTCTCCACTGAGACTATCCTGGTCACACTGGTATCTGAGTTTTCTGAGATTCTTGCCAATTCCTTCAGCTATCCAGTACATGTCCATGTCACGGTGCTTGGAGGTGCTACATATCGTGGACACAAAAGCATGAGTCTATTCTGGAGAGTGGCCAGAATTCAGGAAGAAAACAGGAACTTAGGAAGATAGCCGGTGTTGCCCATTGATAAGGCAAGCCCTAGAGTATTCATTAATTGGGCAGGATGAATGCTGGGAAGCTTTGTAATAGACAGGAAACATCCATTGATGCATTCTCTTTTCTAACGTCTACAACCACGGACACAGTGGGATACACAGACATAGAAACACTCACCTTGTCCAACAACTTACTAGAAACAGTTCACTCCAAACCAAACAAACCGACTTTCCTACCTATTCTCTGAACATGAGACAAAACCACAAACACACATCCACACCCACAAAGTCACCTCCTTCCCCCAAGTAGGTCTCTCACTCTCCAGAGTGTCCTCTGACTGCTGGGTCATACTGTGTTCCCCCGATATGGCCTGTCCTGTTTCAGATCTGGTCTCCTTGTCCAACTCTGTGAAGTGGTCAGGACCCAGCTGTGAGCCACTACCTGCTTTTTCAAAAAAGGCCCCTCTTCAGAGTTTTCCTGGCATTTGGCCATCCTCACATCAGTAGGTACCAAGAAAGACTGACTCTGTCCTTGCTAAATCGAAGCAAGTGAGACCACTAGGACTGGGACTGGGATTGGCTCTGTGTGCCTGGCTTCCTGGATCCCAAGTTCAGAGAATTCCATTACCAAGGAAGTGAGGTGAGGTCGCATCCTTCAGGAACTGAATGAGGTCACTGCCTTGGCAACCACTTTGTCCAAACAGTTGCTTCCAAGAGTACCATGAAAAGGAGGCTGACCCTACATTCTGTGGCACTTTTGCAAATTAGGATGGTATATCAACCATAGGCACCAAGGAACAGCTCTCCACTCAGGCCTGGTTTGGTCCATCTTCTCTATATTAGGAAGAGAGCCTTTAGTCTCGGGAGCATTGCAGTGAACCTCTGCACTAAAACTATTAGCAAGCACCTGATGGAGGAGGCCTCCATAGGTAAGTGGCGCCTTTATAACATCTGATATCCGGTTAAGGGAGATCTCTTCTGATGACAGAGATGTGGCCTGGGGAGGCTCACATATACTCCTGTCCAGGACAGTAACAAGAATCGTTCTGTCCTCTGTTCTGTTCTGTAGGAAATTCCTCTGGAAGTGTAGAGAGGTGCCGACGGGCACCCACGCGCTCCTACCCTGGAGCTTTAGCAAGATGTTGCACTGTACCACTGTTTTTCTGTTTAGGCGCCGGGTTTCTGTTTTTCTTTTTGTGTGTGTGTGGTGTGTTTTGTTCTGCGTTCTATTTTTTTTTGTTTGTTTGTTTGTTTGCTTTTGTTCATTTTGTTGTGTGATTTGGGTTGTAAAAACTTAAGGATATTGGACGTGAAAATGGGTAATAAAGAGAGTAAGCCTGACACCCGTTTGAACTGTGTTTTAAGGAACTGCGATGAACTTTACCCCCCTTTGTTTAGCAGGATGATAGAAGCCCCTAGCTGGCTGCCTGGAGCACAACCATTGCAGAGGGCAATGCCTTCTGGGGACCTAAGAACTGAGTATCTCCCAGGTTAACAAGTGAAACTCCTTTTAAACCCCTTGTCCGTCCAGATCAAGAGAGTCACAACATTTGGCAGAGTCCCCTGTGTTTCTCCTTTGTTAGCAAAGCAATTAGCCTCCCCTTTTCTTTTTCTCAGAACCCATTCCTCATTATTTAATTGGTATAAATTGGCTTCTAGGTCAGGAACCGAACTTTAAGTTACAAATTTGGTACCCCCCCTCCGCCCCAGAACTTTGTGAGAGCTGTCTACTGAAATGTTAGGAGATGGAGCTTGCTTGGGGTGGAACTGAACCAGAGGAGCTAATCCTGTAAGTAAAAGGAGGGACTGAGGGACCCCCAGCAGCTGCCAAAGCCCTGTTGATTCAGGGAATACCCTCCTTCCTTCCGTGCACTGTAAGGATTATGCCACCTCTGTCTTGTTAAAAAAGAGAAAAAGAAAAAGGGGACACTAAATTCAGTAAAGTCACCATATAGACACTTTATTTTACATTTCAGGTTGCCCCTCTGTTAAAACATCTGGTCCCCCCCGTGGTGCCACTGGTGTAGTAGATTTTTTCTCTTATCTGCTCTGGTTTAAAGGATTCTGTCTGACAACCATAGTCTCTACCTCCTTTCTGTCTGTCTTGTGTCTTTGTTTCTGGTCCTTTAAGACATGTGCAATAATGTGTTGATATTATAAATTTTTTCTTGGGAATGATCTTAGCTGAATGTGTGTCTAAATGATGATGTTTTATCATAAAAAAACTGGTATCTGAATGGGTTTTTGAAGCATTGCACAATCTTGCAGTTAAAAGTCGGGTTTAGGTCATTGTTTAGTTTAAGATTTCAGGTAATTCATGCCAGAGAACTTAAATACTTAGGATGGAAAACTGAAGAACTCTACTTCCAAGTTGGCAAGTAACTTCCCAATCATTCACTTTTTTTTTTTTTAACCAATTTTGAATTCGGTAGCCAGAGAAAATGTCACTGTGTGTACCAGTGCATTAATTTGGACAAGGATAGTAAACCATAGTATGGTATCTGTTGACAAAATAAGATGTAAATACATAAAATTTTGTGAATTGTATCTTGAACTTGTATCATAATTTTCAACACCCCAACCAGAAAATTATGGTTAATATGCCTTAGGCCTGAGGTGTCTGCTCAGAATAGCAGTATTTTTCCTGCTCCTTCCAGACCTCAGCCATGACTCATGTTGAAATGCAAATGAAAAAAGCCTGCAAGCTTAGTAGGAGACTGATTTGATGCCTAATGGAAAAAAAAAGTAAATTGTATGGTATTTACTAATTACTGGCCAGTCATTTTTTCTAGGACTCTTATTGTTTTCCTTAGATACTTTATTATTTTTGAGCTCATGATTCTGAGCATACAGACCTAGGTTAATGTTTTTCTGATCAGTTCTATCTTTGACCAACTGTGGACTTTTTGAAACATTGCAATAGATATTTAACCTGTGAAAAACTACAAGGCCTTTACTATTATTATGTGTGCACAATTTTGTTATGTGTTGTCTGTCTATATAGACATATATCCGTATATCATACATATGATACACAAATTAACATATATAAGGAGCGCTCATTAAAAAAAGCGCTCATAAAAACAAATTTTAAAAAGTGGATCCAAAGATCTTTAGTTCACGTGGTTTAAATGTTTCAATTTAAATCGGATAAACAGATAAAAATAAATGTTTTTAAATTTAAGCTTACAAATTTTTCTAGGTGTTCAAAAATCTAATAAAATATTAATATCTACAAAACGTCTAATGTGCCTTGGTTCTAGAACATTTTCTTCAACATAAAAATGGTTTACACTGTTCAATACATTTCTCTAATATTTTGATAAATAAGTAAAGTAAATTTGATATGGGACTACTCATTCGTGAGTACTTTTGTTAGAAATCTGATTCATTTACTAAGGTCTGTATAAGTTTTTACTAAACTCTATATAAGGTTTTAAAAATCAGTCATGTGTTAATGAGACAAACATTTTTTGAAACATAAGTTTACCCATAACATTGTGTTTATTAAGATTTATTTTTTCTAGAGCAAGGAACCATAAAAATTAAAAAACTTATTAAATCAGAACTGTTATTTTAGAGCATTGTACTGCCATTTCTTTAAAAGCTAAACTTGGTTAATGTAGAAACATCAATGTAATTGTGATGCTATTAATGTTTTCATATCTTACAGGTATGCAAGTCTGTAAGGTAGAAACTTTAAAAGAGCATTATATCAAGCTGGTGTTCTGAAGTTGTATGGTAAAAAAATATATTGGAGATTTATTTACCTGTTATCAATAAGATATGTAAAGTTTTATGTTACTTTTTACATTGTGGAACAATTTAAATGTATTTTTAAGTTAATTAGAGCCTAATCTATGTAAAAGTTGAAAACTTTCAGGCTTTCTTTAATTCATGTTTTAAATGTGATATCATATGGTGTTAGCTAATGTTCATGAGACCACAAACAATTTATGTAAACTTTGTCAATGTTGCTTTTAATTTTTACTTTTTAATAAAAACAACCCCATACCATTATTGTCATCTGGTAATAACAAAAGGGTAATCAAAGCAATATAAACAAATACTTTAGGATTATACTCCTAAACAAAAACACCTAAAAAAACAAAACTGCCTTCTCAATAATTCATGACTTCATTGATCATTTCTAGTTAGAGACACTTGGTAGCAGAGTAATATTATCTTCTTTTGGTACACAGTGACCCAGTTCTGTTCTTTACTTTGTTTTAAATCAATTTCTTCTGCATCATCTGATGAGAGGTTCATATACTTCTTAAAACCAATGATTGAGCCCTCAACCTGCACATTCACTTGCTCATAGAGCCAAACCTGAAATTGGGAACTATTTTGCAAGTGTCTGAAGATGAAGTTGATGGGATACACCTTTACTGTCTGTACATTTTGACCTTGGCCACAGTACACTAAAATGGAAGTTCACAAACACCACAATGACCTAGAGGCTCCTCACATAGAAACTTACAGATCTGGTATACTGTTTTCTAGAAACCCTTCCAAATTATAAAGTAATTCTAATAATCCATGTTTATCATAATTTTTCCTACCAAAAACCAATCCTGAGTATGAACTATTAGTTTCTTAAGGAGTAGATCTTCCCAGACCCCCAAACAAACAAAAAAAAAAATAAAGATCAGCTTTAGAACTAAAATGCTTAAGATTTATAAAGATCCCTGCCTTACCTGAGATAAGGCTGTGTGTCCCATCTTACTATATGTGAGAATGACTATGAAACAAGTACGTCAGATAATATTTCTTTAAAGTTATGTTAAAAACATAAAAATGTCAAGATTCCTAGGATCTCAAACAGGGGATATAATGTAATACTCAGCCAAAAAATTTAGGGTAGCTATTACACGAACTAAGTATTTTTACTTTTCTTAATTTTAGTTGAAATTTTCTTATAAGTTATCTAAAGATTCCCTGTTAGTGTTTTACAAATGTGTTGCTTTGAGAACACAACATGGGTTTATTCAAGATAATAAGTCATCACCTACAATACAGACAGAATAATACAGATCCCAATTAATAAAAAGATAATTATAAAGTTATAGACATTAAAGTCCAGTACTCTTAATATAAGGCTGTTAAAATTAATTTGCTGGATGTTTAAGATTAGGATTTAAAATTAAAGTTAAATGAAAAGGGCCAAGAAAACCAATATTTGGCTCTTACCCTCTGAGTCAATCTGAATCCAGGGAACAGGGGACTTCTCTAAAGAGCTTTGCAACTCTGAGCCACATAACCTCCTGATCAGGGAGATTAATGAGACCACTGGAGAACAGAAAGCCAATCAGTGCATTTGTTATGAAGAGGAGAGTCATCAGAGAAAGGAGATATCCCTGATGCTTCTGAGGGAAGATAAATGGTCAAGCAAGACCTGGACCCACCTAGCGCAAATGGCACTAGCAGAATTGAAAATGTGCTCTCATTTTTCCAGAATTGACTCCCATAAAGCTCAGCTGACTGTTAACAATAGATAGAAACAAAAGTCCGTTTGACTGCTTCATCTTAAACACTTTGGAAAGACAGTTAAGACGAAAATTCAGCCATTCCTGGGCATTTTAAATAATAATAATAATAATAATAATAATAATAATAATAATAATAATAATATTTTAAGGTATGCACTTTATTTTAGCCTCCCAAAATAAGTAAGACTGGAGGCTACAAAGAAGGATTCTCAGACAGGAATGCCTGATACTTATAAAAAGAGACTATCAAGAAGAGCTGCCACAGGCAGAAATTTTTAATTTAAGGCCTGCAGATATTCCTAACCAACACAGGTAGGCTTGGTGTTTGCTAGTACGATTATCCAGCCCTGAGTAACAGAATTAAAGGTTTCTCTATTAGACGCAGAGGTCATACTAGAAAAAGGATTTTACAAGATCAGATGACATTACATTGTTAAACTGTATCTTATGGGGAAGGACAACTGTAACACTAAAAGTTAAATATTAATTTGATAGTCCTGGTAACTGGGGATATTAAAGACTGGTGAGGGAACTTCTATACAGTAACATGTTCCGGCTGCTGCAACATTTATTCAGTACTCATGGTTTTTGTTTCTCTCATAGAAGAACCCATCCCCAGATTACTTTACAACCTGTTCTTCCCCAACCAGACTTCAATCCGAAATGACTTCTAAAAGGCAACTCATGTCCCCCAACTGACTTATAAAAGGCAACTCATGTCCCTCACGCCACGCCCACTCACTTCACCCTGTCTCAGGTCAGAAGAAGAAATAATGATTGACGCCACTCTTCTTACAACAATGGAGAGAAAGATAAGTAGACTATCAATATAAGTAATTAATTAAGTCTGGTAAAATCAGGGAGATCGGTTT
Source organism: Callospermophilus lateralis (assembly GCF_048772815.1). Taxonomy (NCBI): domain Eukaryota; kingdom Metazoa; phylum Chordata; class Mammalia; order Rodentia; family Sciuridae; genus Callospermophilus; species Callospermophilus lateralis. Next base: position 97,319 of record NW_027516249.1, read on the forward strand.
TGGGTAAGTTCTAAAAATTTGGAGAATCTTACCTTAGGGATTAAAATTTCCTCAGTGCTCTTCCCCTAATCTATTAAAGATTTGAAAGGGACACAGAGAAAAGGGGGAAATGATAGACCCAACCTGATCTTTTATTAAAATTGAGAGCCATCTTGCCACAAAGCCATGAAAAGGTAATTTTGGCTTTACCATAAATTACTGCAAATTCTGAACCTGCTTGAAATGCCTGCCCGTGCCTTGAACTCATGCATGCCCGGCTCTCTGACCAGATAGCAGCCCTCTCTGAAACTTTAGTGACACATCATAAATATTTGCCTTCTCTGGCCAGACAACATCCCTCTCTGAGGCTCTAATGGTCCTCTGAATTCTGATGTAGGGACAGCAAAAAAAACCTAAACTACCATTAGTGTGATGCTTGTCAGAGTTCTGTTATCTGTAACACCCCTTTTGTGTAACTTTCTGGGCTCTAAAGCTGGGCTGTAGGAAAGCTGGGGTTGCTGTCTTGTTCCGGCTGTTTTGGGAGGGGAGGCAGCATGAAAGGTAGAAATAATAAGATTAATTTAATATGATTTTAATTAGAGTCAGTGGTCTTTTCTTGTGTCGTGGTCTAACAATTAACACTCCAAAAACATGGAGCTCTGATGGCCTAAAGACTTCTTGAGGAACTTCCTCTGAGGTTGGGCACTTGAAATATATGTTGTTGTAAGGAGCTTTAGCTTCCTTTCTAGTGAGACCATCAAAGATGGGTTTGAATCTATGTGACCTGGAGGACATGGTTTCTTGTATTCTAATGAACATAAGGCAGCAGTGCTGAATTTTCTCTTTGTAGGTAAACTGTGGCCACTGGGTGCTAAGTGTCTCCCCGTGTGGACTGTGAAGCCATTTTTTCATCCTCCACTTTTCGTGGTGTTTCGTGCTGCTGCACTGGGAGTTTGGTATTTGCTTCATGAAATACAAAGAGTTCAACTGGGACCCAGTTTTGGAGGGAGTTCTGTCACTTGTGGTGGGTCAGGGTCTGCAGGAGAATGCAACAACCAGGTTATATCTCACAGAGCTTGCCCCCTTGTACATAGAAATCTGACTCTGAACTTTGCCCTGGAACCTCTCCATGTAACAAGATGCCTTTACATAGAAGGTTCTGCTGGATGCACAATGTCAGTCACAAGCCATTTGGAAGGCAATGGCAAATCCTCATGGTCACACCACAGATGTATTATCACACACCTGCCCACCACTGCAATAGGCCCACTACTCAGCAGGCTCCAACTTACTGGCATCTTTGTTCTACACCATTTTCATGAAACCCGGTCAATCATGGCATTCTCTTGTACACTAATGATCAGCAACAAGACATCCAAAGGTTCTCTAGTGCCACCTGATTATTGGAATTTCAAAAATTTCATTGTATTTATCTAGCCATTTTTCATGGATGAAGTTGGAGACACTGTGGGTTTCAGTTCATTCAGGAACCATTAAATGGTGAGGAAGCTCATTTCAATGAAAGCTCTGGAGAACTCTCGCAGGCAAGTCTTCCCATAGAGTCTTCAAAAGGTCACATGAAGCCAGGCCCATTGAGGTCTTCAATGTGACGTCCAAGGGTGTTCTGATTCTCAACTATGGCTGCCAAATCTTTCAGAATAAAATCATGTGATATCCTAGCTGAGATTCCAAGGCTCTGTGGAAAGCCACCCTGTCCTTGATCTCAGTTTCCAAGGGCGAATCCCATGCGTGGCCTCCTAAAATCTGACCACAGTTCATGGCAATACTTCTCTGAGATCAGTTCCAGAACTCAGACTTTAAGGGGAATCACACCAGAGTTCAAGCCCAGGTAGACCCAGTCATCACTTCCAACCGCCACACAAATGACCACAATTAAAACCAAAGCACTCCCACAAGGCCCTCATCTTCTTCCATATAGACACTCATCATAACCTGTGGATCGAGGTTTCCATGAGGGGATCAGTCCAAGACAGTGTACAAAATAACCTCCCTTGCCCCTCATTTGCCTAAAGTCAGGGTTGCCTGGACACCCTTCCTGAGAACCAGGAGTGATCAAATAGGCCTGCAATAAATACTGCTCTGCTTCCCGAATTTGAGGCCTACTGACTCTCGGGTATATATTCTTTATGTGAATTGGAATCATGAGAAAACCCAAGCACCTATGGGCTATCTTCTGCAGGGTTTGAAGAACTCATTTGACACAAAGGATCCCTATTTTCAATTGATGGAGGTCAGGAACCTTACAGAGGAAGGCGAGAGACTTCGTCCACAATGACTGCTTTTTTGGCCATTTTGGTTTTGGAAGCACACATGTAATCTTTCTTTAGATCCATCAGGTTCTGAGAATCAATGCAACAGCCTCACACATTGCCATGAGTCTGATGCAGACACATCCCTTTCCAAAGCAATTAAGCAAAGAGCTACAGGTGATGCCCATTAATTTCCATTGAAAACCATTTTTTCAGGCTTCACAAAGGGGTGGACTGAGACAAAGACGTTTCTGACATTCAGGGCAACAGAACAATAGGTAAGCAAATGGCACAAAGCAGGGTTTCTCGAATGATATCTGAGTTTTCTGAGATGATCCCATTCCCTTCAGCTATCCAGTACGTGGCCATGTCACAGAGCCTGGAGGTGGTACATATTGTGGACACCAAACCATGAGCCTATTCTGGAGAGTGGCCCGAATTCAAGAAGAAAACAGGAACTTAGGAAGATAGTAGTTGTTGCCCATCTATAAGGCAAGCCACAGTCCATATATAAATTGGGCAGGATGAATGCTGTGAAGCTTTCTACAAGACAGGAAACATCCATTGATGCATTCTCTTTTCTAATATCTACAACCACAGACACAGTGGGATAAACAGACATAAAAACACTCGCCTTATCAAAAGACTTACAAGAAACGATCCAATCCAAACCAAACAAAGCGACTTTCCTACCTATTCCCAGATCATGAGACAAAACCACAAACTCACACGCACACCCACAAAGTCACCGCCTTCCCCCAAGTAGGTCTGTAACTATCCGGAGTGTCCTCTGACTGATGGGCCATACTATGTTCCCCCAAAATGGGCTATCCTATCTCAGATCTGGTCTCCTTGCCAACAATGTGAAGTTGTCAGGTGCCAGTGGTGAGCCACTACCTGCTTTCTCAGGAAAGACCCCTCTTCAGAGCTCTCTTGGAATTTGGCCATCTTCACATCAGTAGTTACCAAGAAAGACTGACTCTGTCCTTGGTAAATCCAATCATGTGAGACCACTGGGACTGGGACTGGGACTGCCTCTGGGTGCCTGGCTTTTTGGATCCCAAGTTCAGAGAGTTCCATCACCAAGAAAGTGATGTAGGTCACTTCCTTCTGGAACTGAATGAGGTCACTGCCTAGGCAATCACTTTTTCCTAACATTTGCTTCCAAGTGTCCCAATAGATGGAGGCTGCCCCTACTTCCTGTGACACTTTCACAAGTTAGAATGGTATATCAAACATAGCACCCGGAAGCAGCTCTCCACACAGGCCTGGTTTGGTCCATCTTCTCTACATTAAGAAGAGAGAGATTGCTTCAGACACACCCATTCATCCTGACCAGGTTGTTTGTCGTGGAAGATGACTTTTGCTCTCTCAGGTCCTTCATAGCTTCCTCTATCTTCCCCAGGGTTCATTTCTGCATGGACCTTTGAGGTTCTCAGCAGGTGGAAGATCTCTTATGTTCCTGTATTGTAAGACCAACTCTGTCCCTGCTCTTCTGTAAAGTTAGATGGAGGGCAAAGAGTATGGTTAGGGTTAATAACATGTTTGATTTGGGTTAGGAATCATTCTGCTGGATGAATAATGGTATTGGGAACCTGTGATATTTGTAAGTATATATAGAGGTGAAATATATGTATGAAAACAGAAATCTAGGTAAGATTTGAAGCCCAGAAGGGCATTGGATCCTTGATTGGGATACTTAGCTTTGAATTATGTTCTGCACCTGTGTCTCAGATAAATCTATACACAATGGTATAGGACCTTGTACTTGGATGATTGAATGTCGAAGAGAACATCCAGTCTAAAAAGGATAGTTGGTAGGATTAGGAAGATAGTTGGTAGAATTAGAAAAAAAGAGTGAGTATAGGATTTGAAAAAAAAGTTCTTTAGCAATAGGGTTTCAGGTAGAGAGAAAATGTAAATGTCAGCACATGTGAAGAGTTGGTCACAATGATGAATTGGGGAAAATATGTAGGAAAGCAGATATCAATAGAGACATAGGAAATCAGGCAAATGATAAAGTGATTGATTGGATTAGACATTTTCAGCAGGCTTGAAGTTGAATATATAATCTTAGGAAGAAACACATATGTAGTCACCAATAGGATTGACATTTGAGAGCATTAGCCAACCTGGACACGGGTGATTTTTATAATCCATACTCATATTCCATTTAGGCTTTGGTACAATCGTAAGTGTGACTTTGCATTTTCTTGCCAGAATATTACTGTGATAAAATGTATATGTAGATCAGGTGACATGAGTATTTCTTGCACCATTTCTGGGAGCAACATTTTGAAGAGGTATAAATTAGTATTGGGGGCACAAATAGGTATACCATGTGTGTATGAATATAGAGAGAATGATTGAATAGACCATACTGTGAATAAATAATATAACTTGTTCCAACTTTACAAATTGGAATAAATTAATATCTCAAAATACATAGCAAATCTTATATTGATATACATACATTCATTCCAACCAGTTATACATCTAATGGTAATATTAGGGTTGTAGTTTATCATAAATTCTGTGTGAGTTTTGCTTCAAAATTGATTATGGAAATCGAAAATAATGTGTTTGGAAAGAAGTCTCATGAAATGAGCAGTCAAAAACAAGTAGGATAATATGTGTTCTGAAGCAGGAAGTGATTGAATGTGTTACAAATTTCTTTAAATTTGTGAACTTGTGGATGAAATGTACATTTTATGATGTACAAAAACTGAAGAAATAGAAATGTACCAGTGTTGAATAAAATTGAACGTCAAAATACACATCATGTCCCATAGGAATCTAGTAGCATTGATGTTAAAGTGGGTCAGTTACTGTAGAAATATAAGGATTTGTTTGCACCATTCACTGAAGTAAGTTTTCAGTACTAGAAAACAAATATGTATTTCAGGTGGATGAATGTTTCTGAAAATAATCTTATGAAAAGTTGATTATAAAACCACATACATGAACATTAGTGAATTTAGGGAGTGTATAATAAGACACATGTATTTCATATTTTGAAAAATCTAGAGTATATATATATATATATATATATATATATATATATATATATATATACACACACACACAAATACATTGGAAAGTAGAAAATATATGCCAATCAAAATTCATCATGAAATATATATCATCCACAGATCCAAAAATATTAATTTTACTGAACATGGATTTATGTATAATGTTGCTCAACTAAAAAGCTCACTCATAGTTTGAATTTTCAGTTCCAAAAGCATTTAGGAGGAGTGATTTCTTCTCATACTTTGTATCTGCCAAGTTAGCCACCTCACAAAAATGTACATGTATTCCAGGTAGGATTTTGTATGTGCATATAAAAATACATGTGCTGAATTGGCTACAGAAAATGGGAGACAGGAATTCACATGTGTGTTAACTTTAAAAACACATGGAGAACAATTTCTAGAAAAAAATTGACAAGATTTATAACTCCTACCCTATATCATGCAAAAGGCAAGACCAACTATTCACCATGCCTCCTCTGAACTGCTTGTATTTCTATTCTGTTTGGGTTATTTTTCTCCATCATATTAGTATTAGTAGTCAGAGTCTAGTAGGGTATGGGTTAGTGTCAGAGTTTCAGTATTTTGAATGAAAAATTGCAAAATGTATCCAATGTGTATGTAAATATGTGCTACACAAAAATCTTCCCACTCTTATCCAGAACAATGTCTTGACAATACCTTCGCCCCAAGTAAGAAACAATTAGAGGAAAAGAGTTAGAAATTCCGTGAATACATATCTGGAATGGAAAACAATCAGGAGTTCACAATCTTGGAAGTGGTAGAGGAGTTTTCAAAAGTAAGGGACAGGGTAAACACTCCACAAAAATGGAATTCTGCTGGCCTAGAGACTTCTTGGGAAACTCTCTGTGAGGTTGGGCACTTGAAATATATGTTGTTGTCAGGAGCTTTAGCTTCCTTTCTAGTGAGACCATAAAAGCTGGGTCTGCATCTATGTGACCTGGTGGACATTGTTTCTTTTTTTCCCAATGAACATGAGGCAGCATTGCTGAATTCTTCCTTTGTAGGTAAACTGTTGCCCCTGGGGGCTAAATGTCTCCCCATGTGGACTGTGAAGCCATATGGTCATCCTCTATTTTCGTAGTGTTTTTTGCTGCTGCACTGGAAGTTTGGTACTTGCTTCACGAAATACAAGGAGTTTAAATGGAACACAGTACGGGAGGGAGTTCTGTCACGTGTGGTGAGTCAGGGTCTGCAGGAGAATACAAGAACCAGGCTTCTATCCCACATAGCTTGCCCCCTTGACTATAGCAACCTGATTTTGAACAGCGTCCTGAAACCTCTCCATATAACAAGATGCCTTTACATATAAGGGTCTGCTGGTTTGACCATGTCAGTGACAAGCCATTTGGAAGCCAATGGCAGATCCACATGGCCCCACCACAGATGTTTTATCACACACCTGCCCACCATTGCTCTAGGCCCACTACTCAGCAGGATCCAACTTTCTGGCATCTCTGTTAAACACCATTTTAATGAAAACCAGTCAATCAAGCACTGTCTGGTATACTCATTGTTGGAAAAAGTATAAACGGCAGCCATACCCCAGAGAAAAACCCCAACATGGCGCCTAAGGACTTCTTCTTCCTACCTTCTTCTTTTCTGAAGTGGCGCGAAAAGTTCCCGCCCGGGTGAACTCTCCCACTGGTGCCAATTTCAAATCTCGCTGGCGGGGAACCTTAGCCCCAATGAGAACTAACTCCTGGGCTCCGGAGCTGATATCTGAAAGAACTTGCCAATAAACGGGTTGCCTGCCATTTATCTAAGTCCTTTCATCTCCTCCTTAGTTCTATATAAGCACACAGCTTTTTGCAATAAAATTGGAATTCTCCCGGCGAAGTGCCTTTGAGTGGGGAGTTCTTTCATTCTGGTGCCCCGTTTGAGGATACGGGTGAGCTCTTTCCAACAAGAGCCCCGTCCCCCGTTCCGCCCAGACACTCCGTCCTGGTCCGCTCTTTTCAGACGCCAGCTTCCTGCACTCACCACTGATCTGATGTATGTAAGCTTCCCCTGACCCCGGCTCGCCATCTTCCTTCGGGCTACCGCTAGTTTTGTGACCCTGATCGTCCAGCACACTCTAGACTCCCAGTAGGGGAGAGGGAATTCCTCCCACCAAGACGTTTACTGGTCACAGTGGACCCTCTAGTGATCCGTTTCCCTTTGGGGCATGAGGGTTCTGAGTTTACACGAGAGGCTCTGTGGTTTTTCCTCCTTTGCTGCCACTGCTGCTGCCGGCTAGATTTGCTGTTTCCTGCAGGGCTGCTGTGTCTGGCTGAAGCTGCCTCTCTGCTCAGGGAAAACTGAACTCCCGTCCTAGAACTGCATTCTGCTGGAGCTGGAGTTCTGTTTTCATTACGTACTTCTTCAGCTGCGTTCGAAAACTTTCCTGACGTCAGGTTGCCCATGGCTCCAAACCCATTGGGTCTTCCAGATCGCACTTCACTGGTGACGACCAGGTAGTACCCTCTGTATTTCCTCGCGACAGCTGGTCATTTTGGGGACACCCACGTGACCCCCATTCGCCCTGAATTTCCTGGAAGCCGTTCCAGCTCGGGTTTTCTCTTTGTCTCTCTCGCTTACTCTTATTCTCTCTCTCTCTCTCTCTCTCTCTCTCTCTCTCTCTCTCTCTCTCTCTTCCATCTCTCCCTGTGACAATGGGCACCTCTTCATCTGTACCTGAAGCCTCACCTCTCAAATGTTTAATAAAAAATCTGGCCACACTCTCCCTCACACCAGACATCAAGCCCAAACTTTTAATTAAATTCTGTACCCAAGATTGGCCTCCATATCCACTGGATAATGGCAATCATTGGCCTCCAGAAGGCTCCTTAGATCCAAACCTCCCCTGGGACCTTTTTAACTACTGCCAGCGTCTGGAAAAGTGGAGGGAGATTCCCTGCATTGAAGGTATTAGCCTTCCCACACAGCACCTTGTCTCTGCTCCTCCTGCCCTCCCCGTCAGGTCCTCCTTGCTTGCAATCCCCTCTCTTTCCCTACTTCTACTTCTGACTTCACAGATTCTTCCTCATTCAACCCAGCAGATGAACCCCCACCTTCTCCCCAGCCCCATCTGCCCCTTCTCTTCTGCAATACCCTCCTCATCCTCTGCCTGATTCCATGGATCCTCAGCCTTCCATTTTATCCCCCTCCCCTCCGTCCTCTTCTGCCTGCTCCACTTCCTCCGCTTCCAAAGAGACACTCCCTTCCCCTCCCTCTCCTTCCTGTCCTCCACCTGCCTCTCTCAGTCCTCCTTTTACCAGGTCTAAAGGACTCCTTCCCACCCCTAAGACAATCGCACCCCTTCGTGAGGTAGCTGGTCCCGAGGGTGTCATCAGAGTCCACGTGCCCTTCTCCAGGTCAGACATTACTCAGCTAGAGAGCAAGTTAGGCTCAATCACCACTAAACCCACCACTTACATTCGGGAGTTTCAATGGGTCCTGCAAGCATATAGCCTCACTCATCATGACATATACATGCTCTTGGCCAATACACTTCTCCCCGAGGAAAGGCAATGGGTCTGGGAGCTAGCCCAAGCCCATGCTGATGAAAATCATAGGACCAATCCTGACCACCCCACGGGCTCTCATGCTGTCCCAGAGCAGGAACCCTATGGGATTACAACACCCCTGAAGGCTTACAGACTCATGACCTTTTTACATCCTGCCTCTTGGCGGGCCTGAAAAAGGCGACCCACAAGGCTGTTAACTTTAAAAAGGTGCAGGAGGTCATTCAAAGGAAGGAGGAAACACCTTCAGAATTCCTGGATAGACTAACCAAGGCCCTTCAACACTGCACATAACTCGACCCAGAAACCCCTGATGGCCGTCATCTCTTAATGACATATGTTCTGGCCCAAAAATACTCTGACATTAAAGCCAAGCATAAAAAGCTTGAACAGGGCCCTGCTACTCCTCAGACCGAAATCCTCGCTGTCTCTTTAAAGGTTTTTCATGGTAGAGAGGATGAAAGTGAATGCCGTAGGCAGAGAGCTGAAAATGCCAAATTCCAAATGTTGGCCCAGGTCATTCAGAGAAGGCCATCACCACGCCGTCCCAATGTGACACCCCCTGGAGCTTGCTTCAAATGTGGTAAGGATTGTCCTTCGCCGAGGACACCCTACAACCCCTGCCCAACATGCCATCAAAGGAGACACTGGGGGGCAGACTGCCCAACAACCCGGAAGGGAGGTTGGTCAGCCACCCGGCAACCCCAGCCTCTCCTGGGCTTGGCAGAGGAGGAATGATGGAGCCCTGGGCCTTCCCTCCAGACTATTACCATCAAGAATCAAGAACCTAGGGTCACCTTCCTGGTGGATGGACGCTTCATTACCTTCCTTTTGGATACTGGTGCCACTTTTTCGGTCTTGAGGGAGTATTGGAGTTCTACCACACCCTCAAAAACTCCTATTGTCGTGGTAGGAGGTAAACATATTTTCCCTCAAAATCCCTTTTGTCCTTCACTCACTCCTTTCTCGTTATGAGCCATTGCCCCATTCCCCTTCTGGAAAGGGACATACTCTCACTATTAAAAGTCACCATTCACATATCACCCCACACCTCTCCTACCTCTCAATTCCTCATGATGTTCCTAGGGGCAGATACACCTCCTCCATGCACTCTCCCACGACTATCTAAACCAGTTAACCCTGAGTTTTGGAACACAACTACACCCTTTATGGCTAAATGCAGTCCTATTCATATTGTCTTACTGGACCCTTCAAGATATATTAGTCAACCATGATATCCACTCACAACCACAGCCTTCCTCGGATTAGAAGCCATCATCCAGGATTTATAATGAAAGGGGTATCTTAGGCCTACACACTCTCCTTTCAACACCCCCATTCTGGCAGTTAAGAAACCTAACGTGTCCTACAGGCTGGTTCTAGACCTTCCCCTTGTCTACTCCTCTGTGGTCCCCATCCACCCGCTAGTGTCCAACCCTTACACCCTCCTCTCTCAGATCCCTGCCACTACTACCCACTTCTTGGTTCTAAATTTGAAACATGCATTCTTTTCTATTCCCTTGTTCTCAGAATCTCAGGATATCTTTGCTTTTACTTGCACTGACTCTCACACCCGCCATTCTCATCAGCTTACCTGGACTGTCCTCCCACAGGGATTCAGGGATAGCACCCATCTCTTTGGCCAAGTTTTTGCCCAGGACCTCACATCCTTTCACCCGACCTGTCCTGACTCTACTCTCCTTCAATATGTCGATGACCTTCTTCTATGTAGTCCCTCTGGGAACACTCTCAATCCCACACTGCTCAGCTTCTTAATTTCCTAGCAGACAAGGGAAATAGGAAGTCTCCCCACAAGGCCCAGGTTTCCCAGTCTTCTGTCACCTTTCTTGGTTTTTGCTTTACACCCAGAAAAAAGGAAATAACACTGGATAGGAGGCAACTCCTCTCTTATCTTCCAGTGCCCCATACAAAAGCCAAAATACTATCATTCCTAGGACTAGCAGGTTATTTTAGGGCCTGGATCCCAAATTATTCTCTTCTATACAAATCCTGTATGAACTAGCAAAGGGACCCCCTAGTGAATCTCTTGCCTCCTCCCCAAACTACCACTTGCGCAGGCTTCAGCAACTTGTCTTAAAGGCACTTGCCCTTCACCTACCTGATCTTTCAAGACCATTTCATGTATATGTCCATGAAAAAGGGAGGCAAGAACTTGGGGTCTTAGGTCAAAACTATGGGCCTACATTTGCACCTGTGGCATATTTGTCCAAGCAAATTGACCCTACCATCCGTGAGTGGGCCCCTTGCTTAAGAGCTCTGGCTGCTGGACAAATTTTACACAAAGAAGCCTCTAAGCTTACTTTTGGGGCCCCTTTAACTATCCACTCCCCACATCACTTGAAGGATCTTTTAGCTTATAAGGGCTTTCAAACCCTTCCTCCATCCAGAGTTCTGTCACTCCTCACTTCCTTTCTGGAAAACCCTAATATTACTTTCCTCCCCTGCTCTGCACAGAACCCTGCCTCACTGCTCTCAATGACTCCCATGTCTAACACACCAACTCATAATTGGTTGGAAACCTTAGATGATTTCCTCCCCTGTCATTCTTCCATTTCTGAGAGACTACTAGTCAAGCCTGACCTTATCTGGTTTACTGATGGCAGTTCCTTTAGGCAGAATTGCACTCATTACTTTGGATACACTGTAGTTTCAGCCACTGAGATTATAGAGGCCAAAGCTCTGCCTTCAGGAACTACCAACCAGCAGTCTGAACTTATAGTAGCCACTCGTGCCTGCCTTCTAGCACAAGGCAAATCCCTAACCCTTTATACTGATTCAAAATATGTCTTCCATATCTTATCCCATGCTGCAATATGAAAGGAGCGAGGCCTACTTACCACCAAAGGTAATGTGATCACTAATTCGGCTCTTATAACCAATCTGATAAAGGCCTCCCACTTACCCACCCAGGTGGGAGTTGTCCATTGTAGGTCTAATTAGAAGGACGTCTCTCTTATCACTGAGGGCAATGCCAAAGCTGACCAGGCGGAACAAATGGCTGCTACCACTTCCAATGATGGACCCCCTGGGGGACATATAATGGCCACTTTAGACAGCTCATCTGAAGCCCCTACTTCTTCCAGTAAGTACAAGGATCTCTTCAAGTTCCTTCATACTCTATTCCTTTCCAATTCTCAGTCTTTGACCCTCTTTTTACAGAGCTTCTTCTCGCTCACCCTCTCTGACAAAGCCATGCTACAGAATATAGCCTCTAATTGTCAGATCTGTCAGTGGACCAACACTTATACTCCTTTAAGGCCCAAACCTTTTCCTTCCCACCAAGCCCGGGGACACATTCCCACTGCTGACTGGCAGGTAGACTTCACCAACATGCTCACAGTATGGCGCACTAAATACCTCCTTGTCTTTGTGGACACTTTCTCTGGTTGGATTGAGGCATTTCCCACTTCCAATAAAACGGCTTCCACTGTAGCTTTAATCTTACTGACAGACATCATCCCCAGGTTTGGTATGCCCACTTCTCTACAATATGACAATGGCCCTGAGTTTATTTCTAGAATCACACAAAAGGTCTCTCAAGCCCTCTCCTTCAAGTGGCATTTCCACTGTCCATATTATCCCCAAGCTTCAGGGAAAGTGGAAAGGGTAAATTGTACTCTAAAGGAAGTCCTTACCAAATTGACAATGGAATTAAACTTAGACTGGGTCAAACTCCTTCCCTTGGATTTGCTTCGAATCAGAGCTCTCCCTAAAAACCATCTTTACTGTCTCCCTTTGAGATAATGTATGGAAGACCTCTTATACCCCCTGGGTTGGTCATTTCACAAGGACCTCTCACCCGAGATTTGTCTTTGCCTCTTTTGTATCATCTCTGCTCCGAACTCTGGAAATATCAGGACTGGCTTCATCCGGACCCAGTGTCCTCTCCAAACACTCCTCCCTTAACACCTGGGAGTCTAGTATATTATAATACCCCAGAGGAGAAAGGGACTCTTGCCCCAAAATGGGAAGGCCCCTATCCTGTCATTCTCTGTACCCCCACTGCCGCCAAACTCTCCTTACCAGACAACCGTCTAACTCCCTGGATTCACATTTCTAGGTTGAAGCCATATCACCAGGAGGCCCCACCTGCTGACGACAGGACCAACCCAGAGAACTCCAAGAATCACCTCCTGAACCTCCCATTAACTCCTGCTCTCCACACTCATCTCATCCATTTAAGTTGCGGCTCACACGGTGTTCCATGCAGCCCAATTCCTCTTAAAAAAGTCACAATGGGCTGTCTCAACACCCTAATCTTCTGTAACTGCTTGTTTTTTGTGCTCTGCTTATTTTCTGTGCTCTATCGGGACTGGTCTTTACCCTCCTCTCCTACCATGTATTTATTCACTCTTCAGGAACGATACTCAGAACATGGCATGTAGAAGGTCCGTGCAGTGGATGCAACTACTTGCTTCATCCACAACTGCACCTCTATTTCCCTAAAATTGTCACCTTCAAGGACCTTCGTCCCTGGTAGCTGGAACTGGCTTTTCATTTGCTTCCTTTTTGATCAAACAAAAGACTATTGTCATTGGTGGCCTGAGATATATAATGGGTGCCCCTATTGGTCATGCAGGTTCCATGATGAACATGGTAGCTATTCTTACCACTCACTTTGTTACCCTAAAGTGTGGAATTCTAGTTACCTAAAGTGGGATAAAGTCTCTTTATCTGATAACAATGGATGGTATACTTTAGATATACCTGACCCCAAGGCCAAACGTTGGGACTATGTTGAGTTTGCTGTCTATGCTCGGACAACCTCAGCCAGACCCACAGGGTGGATGACAGTTGGCCGCACCCTGATTATGCCACCTAAGGCAACCATCCAGGTAGTCGAACACATTAAGGAGTCAGAATCAAAACTTTTAGATCTTATCCATAGCTCATCCACAAAGGATTCAGACCCTTCAACCCCCTCAGGTCCCCCTGACACATGGCTCAATTTGTTACACCAATCTCTTCGATTATTAAACTCCACAACTCTTTCTGTGCCTCCTTCTCAGTGCTTTCTCTGTGCTTCACTTAGTCCCATTAGCGGCAGGAAATATTTCAGCAAAAACCTACAATTTCTCTAAGAAAGGACAACCCCTACATGTGACACGTATCCCACTGTGGGAAAGTTATTTCACCAATACTTTATTTGCTTTCATCTGTTTCCACCTGCCAATAATGAATCCTTTACCCATTTGTTCCTTGAGCTTAAGCACCCAATCGAGCCCTGCATTTATGCAACCTGGACATTTCCTCTGGTGTAATGGGTCTTTAAGTACCTCAACGATCAATGTCTCTGGCACCTGTTTCTTGGTTACTGTAGTTCCTCAGCTGTCTTTATATACTCCCACCGAATTCCGACAGTTGGCCCTACCTTCCTGAACCCGTAGGGCAGTCTTTCTGCTAGTTCTGGTAGGCCTCACTTTAACAACCCCAGTGGCGGGTCTCGGACTCTCTGGTGGAGCTATAGGTCATGCTCTATGGGCATTCAAAGACCTGCAACAAAAACTGCAGGAAGCACTCGATACCACTGCTGAGTCTCTGGGCTCCTTGCAGCGCCAGGTTACTTCATTGGCACAAGTGGCTTTACAGAACCAAAGGGCAATTGATCTTCTCACTGCAGAAAAAGTGGGTACATGCCTATTCCTCAGAGAGGAATGTTGCTCTTATGTTAATGAATCTGGGCTGATAGAAAAAAATGTTGTTTAATTGCAGAAATTATTGACCAAATTGCTCAAACCTAGCTCCTCCAATCCCATAACAGGGTTCTTCCAATCGAATCTTGCCATGTACTTACTACCTATCTTGGGGCCCCTTATTGGGATGCTCCCTTTTTTTGCTCTCTTGCCATGCATAATGAAGTTCCTTCAAACCCAACTGCAAAAAATTTCTAATCAAAATTTCAACCAGCTTTTGCTTAGGCACTACCATCCTCTGATGACCGATGAACCCCTAACATCTCCAAGAGAACAGTTCACTCAGTGATGAAGCTGACTACCAGGCACGATGGAATGCAACGTACATCAGACAGCGGGAGGCAACGAGCTTGGAGAACCTCTTAATCTGCCATCCTGGATTCATGAGTCTTTATGACCTTCTAAGCTTCCTCATGGCCCTTGGCCTCTTCTATGTCAGTCCCCCAACATGGAACTTCTGCCAAAAATTGACCTTTGCTTTAATTTTTATCTTCATTCTGTTTTTATTTGCTCTGATCTTCTTCAAGTGCTGGTGACGCCATGACCAGGCAACGCTTCCAGTATTTCCTAGAGTCTCTGTTACAGGACCAGTAGCTGATACCAACAATCTCCTCCATCCAGGACTGGTTTCATGCCATCGACAACTTGTGGCATCAGGGAACTTTCATAGACTTTACCCCTACTGAAGTAGCTATCTATACCACTGGCTTTTATTTCTGGCTGCCATGATATCCCCAGACCTGGCCCCCGAGCATTTGTCCACTTCCCTTTCTAGGCCCCACAGCACCCCCACACAGCAGGCAGCAGCCAGAAATGACAAACAATGCCCCACTTTCTAAGAAAACAAAAAGGGAGGAATGTTAGGAAAAGTATAAATGGCAGCCATACCCCAGAGAAAAACCCCAACATGGCACCTAAGGACTTCTTCTTCGTACCTTCTTCTTTTCTGCAGTGGCGTTAAAAGTCCCCACCCTTGTTAACTCTGCAGCCAGCGCCAATTTCAAATCTCACTGGTGGGGAACCTTAGCCCCAATGAGAATTAATTCCTGGGCTCCGGAGCTGATATCTGAAAAAACTTATTCTCAGAACATGAGACCAAATCACAAACCCACAACCACACCCACAAAGGCACCTCCTTCCCCCAAGTAGGTCTGTGACTATTCGGAGTGTTCTCTGACTGCTGGGCCATACTATGTTCCTCCGAAATGGCCTGTCTTGTCTCAGATCTGGTCTCCTTGGTCAACTCTGTGAAGTTGACAGGAACCAGTGGTGAGCCACTACCTTCTTTCTCAGGAAAGGCCCCTCTTCAGAGCTCTTCTGGCATTTGGACATCTTCAAATCAGTAGGTACCAAGAAAGACTGACCCTCTCCTTGGTAAATCCAAACAAGTGAGACAACTGGGACTGGGACTGGGACTGGCTCGGGGTGCCTGGCTTCCTGGATCCCAAGTTCAGAGAGTTCCAACACCAAGGAAGTGAGGTGAGGTCACTTCCTTCAGGAACTGAATGAGGTCACTGCCTTGGCAACCACTTTGTTTTAGCAGTTGCTTCTTATGGTCCCTTTAGATGGAGGCTGCCCCTACTTCCTGTGACTTTTTCATAAGTTAGAATGGGATATAATCCATAGGCTCTCAGGAACAGCTCTCCAAAAAGCCTGGTTTGGTCCGTCTCCTCTACATTAAGAAGACAGAGGCTGATTCAGACACCAAACTTCATCCTACCAGGTTGTTTTCCATGGAAGATGACTTTTGCTCTCTCAGGTCCTTCATAGCTGCCTACATCTTCTCCAGGGATCATTTCTGCACATACCTTTGAGGTTCTCATCAGGTGGAAGATCCCATACATTCCTGTATTGTAAGACCAACACTGTCATTGCTTTTCTGTAAAGTTAGATTGAGGGAACAGTGTATGGTTAGTGTTAATAACATTTTCAATTTTGATTAGGAACCATTCTGCTCGATGAACAATGGTATTGGGAACCTGTGATATTTATAAGAATATAGAGGTGAAATATATGAACGAAAAGAGAAATCTAAGTAAGATTTGAAGCCCAGAAGGTCATTGGGTTCTTGATTGGGATACTTAGCATTGAATTACGTTCTGCACAGATGTCTCAGATAAATCGATATACAATGGCATAGGACCTTGTACCTTGGATGATTGAATGTAGAAGAGAACATCCAGTCAAAAAGGGATAGTCGGTAGGATTAGGAAGACAGTAGGTAGGTTTAGGAAGAAGAGTGAATATAGGATTTGGACCAAAGTTTTTTAGCAATAGGGTTTCGGTTAGAGAGTGAATGTTAGTGATAGCACATGTGAAGATTCAGTCACAATGATGAACTGGGGAAAATATGTAGGAAAGCAGATATCAATAGACACATTACAAAATCATTCAAAGTGTAAAGTGAGTGACAGCTTTAGACGTATTCAAAGGGTTGAGTTTGAATATATAATCTTTGGAAGAAACAAATATGTAGTCACCAATAGGATTTTCATTTGAGATCATTAGGCAACCTGGACATGGATGTTTTTAGTAATCCAGGATCACTTTCCATTTAGGTATGGTACAATCATAAGTGAGAACTTTGCTTTTTCTGTTCAGAATATTACTGTGATAAAATGTATATGTAGATCAGGTTACATGTATTTGTTCCACCATTTCTGGGAGCAATATTTTGAAGACGTATAAATTAGTATTGGGGATACAAAGAGGTGTACCCTGTGTCTATGAATATAGAGATAATACATGAATAGACCATACTGTGAATAAATAATATAACTGGTTCCACTTTAAATAATGGATTGAATTGATATCTGTAACTAAGTAAGAAATCTTATATTGATATACAATCATTCTTTCCAACCACTTATACATTTAAAGGTAATATTAGGGTTATGGTTTATCATGACGGGTGTTTTGCCTCAAATATGATAAAGGAAATCGAAAATAATGTGTTTGGAAAGAAGTCTCATGAAAAGAGCAGTCAAGAAACATGGAGGAATACATGGGTTCTGAAGCAGGAAGTGATTTGAAGTTAAACAAATGCGTATAAATTTGCTAAATTGTGGATGAAATATTTATATATCCATTGATGTGCATAAACTGAAGAAATAGTAATGTTCTAGTGTTGAATAAAAATGAACGTCAAAATGCACATCATGTCCCATAGGAATCTAATCTACTTGCATTGATGTTAAACTCGTGTCAGTTACTGTAGAAATATTATGATTTGGCTTTTTTTTTTGGTGTTATAATACAATTTATTTTAGTACTAGCATGCCACAGAATGTAGAGGAAGGAACAATGGATTATTATTATCATTGTGATAATTTAAGGTTTTATATCACATTAAGCTATAATATGGCATAATATATCTTATGAATTAGAGAAAAATTTTTTTAAAAAACCTATTATTTAAGGACCATATGCACTGACAATTTAAATGGCTTTCTCGTGATTTCAATTTCTATCAATTGTGTATTAATTGCCAAATATTTATTTTAGTACTTTTCATATTCATAATTGATATAAAGTCAATTGTTTAATTCTTCTTGTAAGTAGTTACATATTACAGCAGGGACATTATTAATAATTCTAAATCTTTATAAGAAAAATGATACAAAGTTATTTTCATGCAAAATTAAGAATAATTGCCTTCTCTGAATGTTTGATTGTTAATACATATAACAAAGAGCTTTTGATGAGTCTCTTCCCCAGTAAAACATAAAATGCAAAGATATAGTTGGGTATGTATGTCCAAATAAAGATAAGAAAAAATACACATTATTAGCTAGAAACAATTAAATAAAGGATGAAAAGAAAAATCCAATACATTGTACGAACTTGTCAGATGAGGTAGTATTCTGGAAGAATAGCCTAAGGCTAGACATGGTCCATGACAAAATATTAACTAAAAAAATGAAATATGAAAGATATAGGAAATGCTATGAATTTTTCATGAAGGTAGGTGAATTATCCTTTAATCTCATTTTATGTGCATTTTCAAAAGCCAAATTTCTGGTAAAATAAATTTGTGATAGTTACAACTACACAAAACAAAGTTTCTGCTTAGCAAAATGAATGCATCTCAACCCTTTTTTAGCTGATTTCTTCCCACTCAATTTTAAACCTTTATTTATTTATTTATTTTTATTGGTTGTTCAAAACATTACAAAGCTCATGATATATCATCTTTGATACATTTTTCTCATTTGGTTTATGAACTCCCATTTTTTCCCCAAATAAGAATTGCAGAAACACATTGCTTACACATTCACATTTTTACATAATGGCATATTAGTGACTGTTGTATTCTTCTACCTTTCCTATCCCCTACTATCCCCCCTCCCCTGCCCTCCCATCTTCCCTCTCTACCTCATGTGCTGTTGTTTAATTCTCTCCATTATTTCCGCCCCACTTCCCCTCACAACCTATTATGTGTAATTTTGTGTATCATTGAGGGTATTCTACCATTTCCATATGCTTTCTCTTCTCTCTCCCTTTCTCTCCCCCCACACGTCTTTGTATAATGTTAATCTTTTCCTCATGCTCTTCCTCCCTTTCTGTTCTTAGTTGCTCTCTTTATATCAAAGAAGACATTTGGCATTTGTTTTTTTAAGGATTGGCTAGCTTTGCTTAGCATATTCTGCTCTAATGCCATACATTTCACTGCAAATTCTATGATTTTGTAATTTTTTAGTGCTGCGTAATACTCCATTGTGTGTAGATTCCACATTTTTTTTTATCCATTCATCTATTGAAGGGCATCTAAGTTGGTTCCACAGTCTAGCTGTTGTGAATTGTCCCACTATGATCATTGATGTGGCAGTATCCCAATAGTACGCTGTTTTAAGATCCTCAGGGAATAGTCCAAGAAGTGTGATAGCTTGGTCAAATGATGGATCCATTCCCAGCTTTCCCAGGAATCTCCATACTGCTTTCCAAATTGGCTGCACCAATTTGCAGTCCCACCAGCAGTGTACAAGTGTCCCCTTTTCCCCACATCCTCGCCAACACTTACTGTTGTTTGACTTCCTAATGGCTGCCGATCTTACTGGAGTGAGATGGTATCCTAGGGTGGTTTTGATTTGCATTTCTCTGACTGCTAGAGATTGTGAGCATTTTTTCATGTACTTGTTGATTGATTGTATGTCCTCCTCTGTGAAGTGTCTGTTCAGGTCCTTGGCCCATTTGTTGATTGGGTTATTTGTTACCTTACTTTTGTCTTTTCTAATGTCTACAACCACGGACACAGTAGGATACACAGATATAGAAACACTTGCCTTGTCAAATGACATACAAGAAACAGTCCACTCCAAACCAAACAAACCGACTTTCCTATCTATTCTCAGAACATGAGACAAAACCGCATACTCACACCCATACTCAAACGGCACCTCCTTCTCCCAAGTAGGTGTGTGAATATATGGAGTGTCCTCTGACTGGTGGGCCATACTCTGTTCCACCGAAATGCCCTGTAGGGTCTCAGATCTTGTCTCCTTTTCCAACTCTGTGAAGTTGCCAGGAGCCATTGGTGAGCAACTATCTGCTTTCCCTGGAAAGGCCCCTCTTCAGAGCTCTCCTGGCATTTGGCCATCCTCACATCAGTAGGTACCAAGAAAGACTGACCCTATCTTTGGTAAATCCAAACAAGTGAGCCCAATGTGACTGAGACTGGGACTGGCTCTGGATGCCTTGCTTCCTGGATCCCAAGTTCAGAGATTTCAAACACCAAGGAAGTTAGGTAGGTCAATTCCTTCAGAAACTGAAAGAGTTCACTGCCTTGACAACCACTTTGTGCTAACAGTTGTTTCATAGGGTCCCATGAAATGGAGGCTGCCCCTACTTCCTGTGACACTTTCAAAAGTAAGAATGGTATTTCAACCATAGGCACCTGGGAACAGCTCTCCACACAGGCCTGGTTTGGTCCATCTTCTCTATATTAAGAAGAAAGCGGCTGTTTCAGACACATCCCTTCGTCCTGACCAGGGTTTTTGCCATGGAAGATGATTTTTGCTCTCTTAGGTCCTCCATAGCTGCCTACATCTTATCCAGGGATCATTTCTGCATGGACCTTTGAGGTTCTCAGCAGGTGGAAGATCCCCTACATTCTTGTATTGTAAGACCAACTCTGTACCTGCTCTTCTGTAAAGTGAGATTGAGCGAACAGTGTATGGTTAGGGTTAATAACAGGTTCGATTTGGGTTAGGAATCCGTCTGCGAGATGAATAATGGTATTGGAACCAACAGAAATCTAGGTAAGATTTGAAGCCCAGTAAGGCATTAGGCGCTCGAGTGGGATACTTAGTTTTGAATTATATTCTGCACAGACGTCTCAGATGAATCGATATACAATGGCATAGGACCTTATATCTTCGATGATTGAATGTTGAAGAGAACATCCAGTCAAAAAGGGATAGTAAGTAGGATTAGGATGATAGTTGGTAGGTTTAGAAACAAGAGTGAGTATAGGAGTGGGACCAAAATTTCTTTAGCAATAGGCTTTTGCGTAGAGATTGAATATAAATGTCAGCACATGTGAAGAGTCAATCACAATAATGAACTGGGATAACATCCTCACTCCATGGGTGCATCCTCCGCCAAGTGGAGGGGCCCATGGGGGACGAACCGTTATGGCA
This sequence comes from Callospermophilus lateralis, assembly GCF_048772815.1. NCBI lineage: Eukaryota > Metazoa > Chordata > Mammalia > Rodentia > Sciuridae > Callospermophilus > Callospermophilus lateralis. The sequence goes on from NW_027516249.1 coordinate 118,479, forward strand.
AGGGCAGAAGATAGTTGGTCAGAGCTGTTACTCATACTTTTATATAAGAAAGAGAGATCTGTGTGGATGTAAACTTAAGAAATAAGCCTGTGAGAAGGGTAGAACATCCTTTTAAATGTTGGCAGCACGGTCTTCCATCTCCAGACGATGATGGACCTGTATGGGTTTAGAGGCCAAAATATTAATCTGTTCTTTAATAAATTGTACCAGCCTGTTTATAATGCAGGGTCCTATGGACCCAATTATAAGTAAACCCAACAAAGGGCCTAATAGGGGAAGAAGGTAGGGTAGAAATCCATAAAGCCCAGTCCAGAGGGGATTTTCAAATAGTTCGCGTCATCTCTTTCTAGATCTTATTGAAGGTGCTTAATTTTAGTGCATACTATGCCTGATTTATTGGCATAAAAGCAGCATCGTTCCCCTAAGCCCAAGCAAATACCTCCCTGGTTATCTGTCAGCAAATCTAAGCCTCGTCTTTTTGAAGGAACACTTCTGCCTGGGAGTCTATTTGGTCCTGCAGATCTTTAATGGTTCCTGATAGAGTTTGTACATCATTTATAAGTTGTTGAGACAGGCGATGGTAAGAGTGTATAGCTGTGCCTAAGCCAGTGTACCTGTGCCCACAGCAGCTGTTATTCCAAAGCTGGCAATGAGTGGTAAGGCCTGTATTGCCCGCCTGTGTCTTTTGACTAAGGTGTCTAGGCTAGGAATGGGTAGAGGTTCATCTCCTGGGACTATAGTTATATCAGGGAGTAATAAGGCAAGAACAGAGCCACCGGTCCAATTCGCTGGAAGCCTGGGGAAGGCCAAGTTTCCTCCACCCATTAAAACTCTGCCATTGGGAGGACAAAGAGTTGGGGTGGGTGAGGAATAATTTTGTATGTTGAGCAATTTTCAAAGAAAGTAACTCCAACATCAATATCATAGGTCTTATTCTGCATCGCGCCTAAAAGACATAATGTAATAGTGCCTATAAGTTGTACTTAAAAAGGAAATCCGGGTTGGCATGTATTATCATTGTCTATGATAGAATTAATAGGAACTGCCATAGTCATAATTGCCCCTGTTGTCATGCAGAGCCAGCAATCACCAGCAAGGGTGTGGTTGGAATTATTAAGCAAGTAGAAGGTAGTTTCCAAAATATCTAATATATTGGTATCTAAACCTGGGAGCTGAGATTTAGGCAACATTAAGGATGATATGTAAGCTCAGGGATTTGGGGTTTCAAAAGTTTGATTATGTGAGGATGTTTGACAGCATCAGTGGTTCTTCCACCATCAGTGACCCCTGTAGGGGCCTTAATGGGCCAGCAGGAGGGTTTACCGACAGGGCCTTGGCAACCAGCTGACTGTAGCTTGGTGTATTTGCCTTCTACTCCCTGGTCAAATAGAACGGAGGTATAATGAATAGTGGTCCCCCCTGCTGCATGAGTTTTAGTTTGGGAGGCTTCAAAAAATTGTTCTCCCTGCTTGTTAACACAAATTGAGGGCGACACATAACAAGAGTCATGCCTCGCCTGGGTATGCGAACAGGTTGCAGAAGAATTTTGGAGAGCTTTACTTGTACTAGGGGGAATAAACTTTGGCTTGTTAACACATACCCATTTAGGCTGATGAACTCCTCCAAGTTTATGGTCAACCTCGGCATGGAGGTAAGCCACCTTAGTCACGCAGTCAGCAGTCTCGGTCCAACTAGTGGGAGCCTGAGTCCAAGATCATCACTTGCATTCACAGGGGGGCCCAAAAACTTACACCATGATGTTGGAACGTGGAGGGCCAAGGCCTCCATGTACAAACCTGTTAAGCAGAAGTGCCTAAATCAGGATCCTCACACAGATTGTTGGCTGCATCTGAAAAAGAACAAAATTTGTCCTCAGGGGGAGGCCCTCCATCCCTGTGTTGAGGTAAGTCATTAACCTGTTTAACCAGGCATTCTGGTAACCATTTTCGGGCTGATTGCTCTTGGTCCAAAAGACAAGCTGAGCCTCGTCCCCAGATGAGAACAGGATCTGGACCTTTCCATTTATTTGTAAGGGAATTGCACCACATAAGAGGTGGGCGAACAGAATTGGACAAGGGATGCCAGTTTCTGTCTGCGGCCGAATGGCCTTCACTGTCTAGGGTAAGAAAAATAAGGGGAAGTAAGGCATGGTTAAGGCGATGCCTGGGAGTGGTAAATACAAGGGCGGAAGCCTTATGGAGGGTTATCCAAGTCTATAAGGTAAGGTGGGCACGTTCCACAACGCCTTGGCCCTGAGGGTTGTATGGAATTCCAGTAGTATGACGAATTTGCAAGGTAGCACAAAACTATTTAAACTTGGCACAGGTATATGCAGGATAATTATCTGTTTTAATATGTATTGGTTTACCCATTATGGAAAAGGCTGAAATAAGAGGAGAAAGAACATATTTGGTAGCCTCTCCTGAATGTGGTGAAGCAAAAATAAAGTCGCTGAAGGTATATATAGAAACGTGTATATATTTGGTAATTTCAAATTCAGGAAAATGAGTAACATCCATTTTCCAAAACTGATTGAGCAGTAATTCTCGGGGGTTAACTCTCATGTGTTGAATGGGGAGGGAGACAGTGCAACCTGGGCATGCTTTTACTATTTCTCGTGCCTGTTGCATGGTAATTTTACAAAGTAATTGAAGGCTCTTGGAATTTAGATGGTGAAGATTGTGTAACTCTGTGGCCTTATGAATGGAGCCCACAAAAATTGGAAAGATGGAACGAGTTGCTGCATCAGCTTGGGCATTACCTTGTGTTAGAGGCCTGGGATGATCAGAGTGTGCCCTGATGTGTTCTAAGAAAAATGGGTGTTGTCTGGCCTGAATTAGCTGCTGAAGCTGATGAAAAAGAAAGGCCACATTGGAAGAAGCCTTAATGGTGGGGGAAATGTCCAGCAGGGGCACAGAATGAGCAATGTAGGCACTGTCTGTATAAATATTAACAGGATTATCAAAAAATATTATAAAAAACTTGTGTTATGGCAAACAATTCCACAACCTGTGCTGACTGATAGATAGTATCAAAGATGGTAGGCTGGTTATTGACAACAAAGAGCGCTCAGCCATTACTGGAACCGTCTGTAAAGACATTAAGGGCTTGAGGAATGGAAGCCTTTTGAGTAATTTTGGGAAAAATAAATGGATGTAACTGTACAAAATGTAAAAGGGGGTCATTGGGGAGGTGGTTATCAATTGTTCCCCAAAAGCCTGATAGGGCAATACCCCATTCATCCCCTGTCTGTATTAAAAATTTGGTTTGGTCCTTCATATATGGAATTAAATTATTATGAGGTTCTTTGCCAAAATGTTGTCGAGAATCAAATGACCTTTAATAATAATAGAAGCTACCTGAGCAAGATTAACAGTAATAACCTTGGAGGATGTGGTGGGTAAATGGACCCAAAGCAAGGGGCAGCCTTTATTTTTAAAATGTGGATCTCGCTGCCAAATTATTCCTGTGGGTGTATGAGGAGTTTGTTAAATAACCAGAACCAGAGGAAGGTTATAAGAAATGTGTGTAACAAACTGTTGGGCAATGGCTTCTGTGACTTGGTTTAATGCCTGTAATGCCTCATGTGTAAGCTTTTGAGAGGAGGAGGGGTGGGAATCACCTCTCAAAATATAATTAAGGGACAAAAGTACACAAGTGGGTAATTTTAAATATGTTCTTAGCCATTTAATATCCCCCAGTAATTTTTGAAAATCATTAAGAGTGTGAAGATGGTCCACACTTAGTTGTATTTTAGGAATTTGAATCTGATTATCTTGAAGTTTAAGGCCCAAATTGGTATAACAGTCCTGTGTTTGAACCTTATCAGAAGCTATCTGCAGTCCCAAGGTAGTGAGGGTTTTGTGAAGGTCCAGGTAACAATTATTAACGTCATGGATATTAGGTGCAGCAATTGACAAATCATCCAATTAATGTAAAATATGAATTTGTGAACATTGCTCTCTCACAGGGTCTACTGCTTGAGCAACGTATTTTGGGCTAAGACTAGGGCTGTTGGCCATACCTTGGGGAAGAACCTTCCATTGAAATCTGTGCATAAGGCCCTGAAAATTAATGTGAGGGAGACTAAAGGCAAAATAGGGTCTATCCTCAGGATGTAAAGCAATGGTAAAAAAGCAATCTTTTAAGTCAACAACCATTTTACAATAGTTTTTGGGAATAGCCACTGGTGTGGGAATGCCTGGCTGTAGTGCTCCCATCAGGCATATAACTTTATTAATGACACACAAATCTTGTAAAAGGCGCCACTTTCCTGATTTTTTCTTGATAACAAAAATAGAATTATTCTATGGTGAGCTTGATGGCACTACATAGCCAGCTGCCAGCTGTTCCTGCACTAACATGGAGGCAGCCTCCAATTTTTCTTGGGTAAGGGGCCACTGATCCACCGACACAGGAGTCTGAGTCTCCCAAATAATTTTATCTGCATGGGGTACAGGAGGGTCAGGGACCAACACTAAAAATCCAAATACCCAAGTCTATATGTATTTGTTTTTTGTAAGGGTTGTATAGGCTCAACCAGTCCTTGTCTCAGTCTCCCCATGCCTGTACCAGGGACAAAATTCATATGAAGCATTTGATGAGTCACCATGGAATTGGGACTGGAAAGAATAACTTACATTTGACTCAAAATATCTCGGACGTATAGGTTAAGATGAAGGTCAGGAACAAAGAAAGGAGTGACAGTTCCCATATTACCCTCTTTATCAGTCCAGCTAAGAGCCCTAGAGCTGACCAGAGGATTTTTTGACTGTCCTATCCCTTTAAGGTCTGTCAAGGATGGGGTGAGGGGCCAACCTTTTGGCCAGTATTTTTGAGAAATAATTGTGACATCAGCTCCAGTATCAAGAATTCCTTGGAATTCCTTTCTTCAATAAGTAAGATAAGCGTGGGTCTATTGTGAGAAATGGGCTGAACCCAATATACATCAGAGGAGCCCAAGGAGGTAGTCCCCCTCGGTAGGTTTGAGTGGTGGAAGTGCCTCCTGAATCCAAGGGAAGGAGTATTAATTGTGCAAGTCTTATTCCTGCTGGGATGGCCGCAACTCCATTAATAGCTGTGGCCAGTATTTTTATTTCTCCAGTGAAATCATTATCTTTAATGCCAGGGAAGACCTGAACACCTTGTAAGGTAGTAGAGGCTCTTTCAAGAATAAGGGCACACATATGAGATGGAGTGGGACCCATAATTCCAGTGGGTATTATCTGGGGCCCTTGCATTGAGTCTAATATTGTATCGGTGGCGGCAAAAAGGTCCAATCCTGTGCTGCCTGGGGTGGCTAATTGGAATGAGGCAATTGTGGAGAAGGATTTTGAGATAGGCTGCTGAGGGCATTTGTCTTAGATCTACACTCACTGGCCCAGTGATGACCTTTACCTCATCTAGGGCAAAGGGTAGCTGGGGGCAGTTTAGCCTCAGTTTGAAAAGACACTATTCTTAGGCTTTGTTTGCCTGTCGGACACTCACGTGCAAAATGGCCAGGTTGTTTACAAGTAAAGCAACTACGTGAGCCAGGATTGTGAAAGGCCTTGGTAAAGGCGGCACCGAGGGTGAGACCCATGGCAAGGGCTACACCCAACCCTGCACAGAGTCCAATAAAGTCAGAAAGTTTCACTTTTTTCTTATGTGGTCGAAGAACATCCTGACATGCCAGGTTGGCATTTTCAAAGGCAAGATGTTTTACAAAGGTGCTTTCGCTTTCACTTGGTCCAAGCAAGAATCCCGCAGCTAGGTTAAGCCAGGGAACAAAGTCACTATAAGGCTTGTCGGGCCCTTGTCGAATTTTTGCCAGGGAAGTCGTAGCAGAGGCCTTTTGAGGGAGGCGTCTCCAAGCATGTAAGCCAGCCATCTGAATCTGTGTCAAAAGTCCAGCAGGGAAACGTGCCAGTTAAGTTTTAGTGTCAAAAGGCGCATTGCCCACTAGCTAAACATAAGTCCAGGAATTAGAGGAGGGCTTAGTTAAAGTTTTCTGAGCAGTTTCCTGACAGTGCTCTTTGAAATCTGCATTCCATAACAGGAAGTCTGCGGCATTGAGGGTAGCTTGGTCTAAAAATTTCCAATCATTGGGAGTAAGACATTGTGTCATGTAGCTTTCTAATAAAGCCTACGTGTAGGGTGCAATGGGTCCATAGTGAGCACAAGACTTTTTAAGTTTTTTCAAGAAAACGCAGGCTTAATGTTTTGTAGACACTCTGGGTTCCTTCCTGCCTAGGGATGAAGTCCTCATCCTCTGAGTCCTGATCTCCTTGATCCATTTCCCCCGCTTCCTCCTCTTGATCCTCGTCTAAGTCTTTGACATCAACCTGGGCAGGCTTAACGATCTAACTGAGGGTGACTGAAGAGTGAGAACAGTCCAATGGAGCGGCTTAGCCTTTGTATTAGACCACTTTGGGCCAGCTTGTGTTGACTCCAGCAATAAGGCTAATGAATAAAGCTCAGAGTCAAGGGATCTTAATTCTTTTTAAACTTGGATCTCTTCCAGTCTATGTTGGAGAGACTCTCCCAAGGGAGCCAGGTTAGGCAAGGGAATTGGGGAAAAAATATCTTGTGGGGGGATTTGGCCCCTGAAGGGCCAGAGCACAAAAAGCAGGAGAGATATAGGAGGGAGGTGGATGTGTAAGTCCTATAGGCTGTGGCTGGGTCCTAAGCAGTGGCAGGTCTTCTGTATCATAGGGAGTTGCTTCCTTCTCCAAGTTAGCCTTCTCCCCAGGGGTCAATGTGTCTCCAGGATTTAAAACTGGATAAAGGCGGTTGGTAAACATTGGAGCCCTATTCATTAGGGTGGTATTTTGAGGGGGACCAGGAAGGTTTTCAGGGTCCTGGGGAGACTGAGAATGGTCTATGTCTATACTAACTGATGGGCATGCAAGGGGGGACGAGAGGTCTTTTGCATAGTCTCTTTCCTAATCCTGAAAAGTTTTAAGGTACCATTGTCAAAGGGTGAACTTTTAAGAAATTCATTAATTAATTTCCAGTAAGAAAAGGTGGGAACAGGCAATTTTTCTGTCCAAAGGATTCATAATAATCTTTTAAACAGTCTCCTACTCTAAGCCATCTTTTACCATTAATGGTCCCTTCAAGGTGAAATCATAGACACAATTCCCCTATGTATGAAAAGAAAAATTTTAAGTCCTTTTTCTTAACACGTGCCCCCCATGTCTTGAAGGAATCCTTGAGGCCCGACAAATACAAATCATGTGACAAAACTGCTTGACCCATGGTGGGTCACTCCCCGTGCGTCATCCCCACTCTCCTCCTGGATCTGTCTCTCGGTGGTGTCTGCTGAGGCAATTGTGAGCTCCGCTTGACCAAGTTTTCCAGGAGGACGGGGTTCCCTATGACTCAAAGGCTCGAGCCCCAGTCAGTGGGCGCCAGATGTCCCGGCTGGCAGGACACATCAACGTGGGCAGCAAACCAAGATAGGGAGGAATGAAGGGACAAGAGACACGAGAGATGACAGCAAGACGGGAGTTCTGATCAACCTTCAAAATACATTGTTCACACAGGGGATTTTATATGCTGGAGATGGGAAAGCTCTCTTATCGGCAGTTCCTGGATGTCTACACAAGGTGAGATAACCTCAGGATATTTCAGGAAGACAGATGGCCACAGGATGTCTCAGGGACACAGATGGCTAAATGATGTCTCCAAGAGATGATGTCTCTCTGGGTGTTGTTTCTTGTTAGTGTCAGGCTATTCTTTGAAGGAGAATTCCTTCTACCCCTGACAGTCAGGGATTCAGTATTTCCAATGGAAAACTGAAAAAAGAATGCAATGTGTATGCAAATATGTGCTACCCCAAAATCTTCCCACTTTCATTCAGAACAATGCCTTGACATTACCTTCACCCCAAGTAAGACACAATTAGAGAAGATTTGAAAATCTGTGAATACACATCTGGAATGGAAAATGCTCAGGAGTTCACAAACTTGAAGGTGGTAGAGGAGTTTCCAAAAGCAAAGAACAGGGTAATAACTCCACAAACATGGAGCTCTGCCGGCATAAAGATTTCTTGAGAAACTGCTTCTGAGGTTGGGCACTTGAAATATATGTTGTTTTCAGGAGCTTTAGCTTCCTTTGTATTGAGACCATCAAATCTGTGTCTGCATCTATGTGACCTGGAGGACATGTTTTCATATTTTCCAATGGATATGAGGCAGCAGTGCTGAATTCTCTCTTTGTAGGTAAACTGTTGCCAATGGGGGCTAAGTGTCTCCCAGTGTGGACTGTGAAGACATTTAATCATCCTCCACTTTGTGGTGTTTCTTGTAGCTGCACTGGGAGTTTGGTATTTGCTTCTCGAAATGCAAGGAGTTCAACTGGGACACAGTGCTCGAGGGAGTTCTGTCATGTGTGGTGGGTAAGGGTCTGCAAGAGAATGCACCAACCAGGCTTCTATCCCACATAGCTTGCCCCCTTGACCATAGCAATCTGATTCTAAACATTGCACTGAAACCTCTCCATATAACAAGATGCCTTTACATACAAGGATCTAGAGGCTACACTATGTCAGTAACAAACCATTTGGAAGCCAATGCAAATCCAAATGACCCCACCACAGATGTTTTAACACACACCTGCACTCCACTGCTCTAGGCCGCCTACTCATCAGGTTCCAAATTACTGGCATCTCTCTTCTACACCATTTTCATGAACACCAGTCAATCAAGGCACTGTCTGATACACTCATGATCATCAATAGGACATACAAAGTTTCTCCAGTGCGACCTGGTCATGGGAATTCAAAAATTTAATGGTATTTATCTAGCCATTTTTCAACGATGACGTTGGAGGCACTGTGGGATTCAATTCACTCAGGAACCATTAAATGGAGAAAAAGCTCATTTCAATGAAAGCTCTAGAAAACGTTAACAGGCAAGGCTTTCCAAAGACAGGCCAAAAGGTCACATGAAGCCAGGTCCATTGAGGTCTACAATGTGAGGTCCATGTGTGTTTTGACTTGCAACAATGGCTGCCACGTCTTTAAGAATAAAATCATGTAATATCATTCCTGAGATTCCCAGTGCTCTGTGGAAAGCCACCCTGGGCCTAGATCTCAGTTTCCAAGGGCGAATCTCATGCGTGGCCTCCTAAAATCCCAACACAATACACAGCAATACTTCTTGGAGGTCAGTTCCAGAACTCAGTCTCTAGGGGAATCACACCAGTGTTCAAGCCCAGGTGGATCCAGTCAACTCTTCCAACCACGACTTAAATAAAAACAATTAAAACCAAAACACTCCCACATGGCCCTCATCTTCTCCCATATAGACACTCATCATAACCTCTGGCTGGAGTTTTCCATGAGGGTCGCAGGCCAAGACAATGTCCAAAATAATCTCCCTTGCACCTCATTTGCCTGAATTCAGGGTGGCCTGTACACCCTTCCTGTGAACCAGAAGTGATCAAATAGGCCTGCCCTTAATACTGTTCCATTTCTCCAATTTGAGGCCTTCTGACTGTGGGGTTTAGATTCTTTATGTGAATTGGAGTCATGAGAAAACCAAGGTCCTCTGCAGAGATTTGAAGAACTCACTTGACCCAAAGGATCCCTATTCTCAATTGATGGATTTTAGGAACCTAAAAGGGGTAGGCAATAGAATTCATTAACAATGACTAAACTTTTTGCCATTTTGGTTTTGGATGCTCACATGGGATCTTTCTTTAGATCCATCAGGTGCTGAAAATCTAAGCCACAGCCTCACACAGGGCCAAGAGCCTGATCCAGACACATCCCTTTCCAAAGCAATTAAGCAAAGAGCCACAGGTGATGCCCATTCATTTCCATTTCAAAACTGTTTTCTTCAGGCTTCACAAAGGGGTGGCCTGAGGCAAAGACTTTCCTGACATTCAGGGCAAAAGAACAATAGGTAAGCAAAAGGCCCAAAGCAGGTTTATACACTGAGATTTTCCTGGTCACACGGATATCTGAGTTTTTTGATATGCTGGCCATTCCCTTCAGCTATCCAGTACATGGTCATGTAACAGACCTTGGAGTTGGTACATACCTTGGACAGAAAACCATGAGTGTATTCAGGAGAGTGGCCAGAATTCAGGAAGAAAACAGGGACTTATGAAGGTAGTACGTGTTGCCCATCCATAAGGCAAGGCACACTCCATTCATAAATTGGGCAGGATGAATGCTGGGAAGCTTTCTACTAGACAGGACACATCCATTGTTGCATTCTCTTTTCTAATGTCTACAACCAGGGACACAGTGGGATACACAGACATAGAAACACTCACCTTGTAAAAGAATCTACTAGAAACAGTTCACTCCAAACCAAACAAACCACCTCTCTGATCTGGTTTCTTTGGCTAACTCTGTGAAGTTGTCAGGAACAAAGTGTTGAGCCACTACCTGCTTTCTCAGGAAATGTCCCTCTTCAGAACTCTCCTGGCATTTGGCTATCCTCACAGCAGTAGTTACCGAGAAAGACTGACTCTGTCCTTGGAAAATCCAAACAAGTGAGCCCACTGGGACTGGGATTTGGACTGCCTCTTGGTGCCTGGCTTCTTGGATACCAAGTTCAGAGAGTTCAATCACCAAGGAAATGAGGCATGTCACTTTCTTTGGAACTGAATGAGGCCACTGCCTTGGAAACCACATTGTCCTAAGAGTTGCTTCCAAGGGTCCCATGAGATGGAGGCTTCCCCTACTTTCTGTGACACTTTCACAAGTTAGAATGATATATCATCCATAGGCACCCAGGAACAGCTCTCCACACAGGCTGGTTTGATCCATCTTCTCTACAATAAGAAGAGAAAAGCTGATTCAGACACATTGCTTCATCCTGACCAGGTTGCTTGCCATGGAATATGACTTTTGCTCTCTCAGGTCCTTCGTACCTGCCTACAACTTCTCTGGGTATCATTTCTGTATGGACCTTTGAGGTTATCAGCAGGTGGAAGGTCCCGTACTTTCCTGTATTCTAAGAACAACTCTGTCCCTGCTTTTCAGTAAAATGAGATTGAGGGAAGAGTGTATATTTAGGGTTAATAACAGGTTCAATTTGGGTTAGGAAATATTCTCTGTGATGAATTATGTTATTGGGAACCTGCGATATTTACAAAAATATAGAGGTGAAATATAAGAATGAAAACAGAAATCTAGGTATGATTTGAAGGCCAGAAGGGCATTGGGCCCTTGATTGGGATACTTAGCTTTGAATTATGTTCTGCACAGATGTCTCAGAAAATTTGATATACAATGGCATAGGACCTGTACCTTGGAAGATTGAATGTAGAAGAGAACATCCACTCAAAAAAGGATAGTCATTAGGATTTGAAAGATAGTCGGTACGTTTAGGAAGAAGAGTGAGTATATGATTTGGACCAAAAGTTCTTTAGCAATAGGGTTTCTTATTTTCCAATAAACATGAGGAAGCAGTGCAGAATCCTCTCTTTGTAGGTCAACTGTGACCACTGGAGACTAAGTGTCTCCCCGTGTGGACTGTGAAGCCATTTGTTCCTCCTCAACGTTTTGTGGTATTTTTGCTGCAGCACTGGGAGTTTGGTATTTGTGTCACAAAATACAAGGAGCTCAACTGGGACACAGTGCTGGAGGGAGTTCTGTCACGAGTGGTGGGTCAGAGTCTGCGAGAGAATGCACCAACCAGGCTCTATCCCTCATATCTTGTCCCATTGCCGCCTTGTCCATATCAACCTCATTCTGAACATTGCCGTGAAACCTCTCCATATAACAAGATGCCTTTACATATAACGGTCTGCTGGCTGCACCATGTCAGTCAAAAGCCATTTGGAATCCAATGGTAGATCCTCATGGCCCTACCACTGATGTTCTTTCACACACCTGCCCACCACTCCTCTAGGCCCACTACTCAGCAGGCTCCAACATACTGAAATCTCTGTTCTACACCATTTTCATGAAACCCAGTAATTCAAGGCACTGTCTGGTACCCTCATGATCAGCAACAGGACATACAAAGCTTCTCCAATGAATTTCCAAAATTTTATGGTATTTTTCTAGCCATTTTTCAAGGATGAAGTTGGAGGCACTGTTGGTTTCAATTCATTCAGAAAACATTAAATGTTGAGGAAGCTCATTTCAGTGAATGCTCTGGAGAACTCTCACAGGCAAGTCTTCCCAAAGAGTGGCCAAATGGACACATGAAGCCAGGCCCATTGAGGTCTACAATGTGAGGTACGTGTGTGTTTTGACTCTCAACTATGGTACCGAAGTCTTTCAGAATAAAATCATGTGATATCCTGGCTGAGATTCCCAGTGATCTGAGGAAAGCCACCCTGGGCCTAGATGTCAGTTTCCAAGGGCGACTCTCATGCGTGGCCTCCTAAAATCCCAACAAAATTCATGGCAATACTTCTCTGAGGTCAGTTCCAAAACCCAGTCTCTAAGGGGAATCACACCAGAGTTCAAGCCCTGGTGGACCAAGTCATTTCTTTCAACCGCCTCACAAATGACCAAAATTAAAACCAAAACTCTCCCACATGGCCCTCATCTTCTTCCATATAGTCACTCATCGTAACCTTTGCCAGGAGTTTTCCATGAGGGGCACAGCCAAAGACAGTGTCCAAAATAAACTCCCTTGCCCTTCATTTGCCAATATTCAAGGTGGCCTGGACACCCTTCCTGTGAACCACGAGTGATCAAATAAGCCTGCCGTTAATACTGCTCTATTTCTCCAATTTGAGGCCTACTGACTTTTAGGTATAGATTATTTATGTGATTTGGAGTCATGAGAAAACACAAGAACCTCTGCGGGACTTTGAAGAACTCATTTGACCCAAAGAATCCCTAATACGTTAATCCCTAATACTCGTTAATACGGCACTGCTTCTCCAATTTGAGGCCTATTGACTGTTGGGTTTAGATTCTTTATGTGAATTGGAGTCATGAGAAAAACCAAGCACCTATGGGCTAGCCTCTGCAGGGTTTTGAGGAACTCATTTGACCCAAATGATCACTAGTCTCACTTGATGAAGGTCAGGAACCTTACAGAGGTAGGCAAGAGACTTCATTCACAATGACTGCTCTTTTGGCAATTTTTGTTTTAGATGCACACATTGGATCTTTTTTTTAGATCCTTCAGGTGCTGAGAATCTAAGACATAACCTCACACAGGGCCAAAAATCCGATTCAGACACATCCCTTTCCAAAGAAATTAAGAAAAGAGCCACAGGTGATGCCCTTTCATTTCCATTTGAAAACTGTTTTCCTCATGCTTCACAAAGGTTTGGCCTGAAGAAAAGACCTTCCTCACATTCAGGGCAACAGAACAATTGGTAAGCACAGAGCTTGGAGGTGGTACAAATCATGGAAACAAAATCGTGAGCCTATTCTGAGAGTGATCAGTTTTCAGGAAGAAAACAGGAACTTAGGAAGATAGTAGATGTTGCCCATCCATAAGTCAAGCCGCAGTCCATTCATACACTAGACAAGATAAATCCTGGAATGCTTTCTACTAGACAGGACACATCCATTGATGCATTCTCTTTTCTAATGTCTACAACCACGGACACAGTGGATGCACAGAAAAAGAAACACTCGCCTTGCGAAACGTCTTACCAGAAACAGTTCACTCCAAACCAAACAAACCACCTTTCCTAACTATTCTTAGAACATGAGACAAAACCTCAAACCCACACCCAAACCCACAAAGGCACCTCCTTCCCCCAAGTAGGTCTGTAACTATCGGGAGTGTCCTCTGAATGGTGGGCCATACTATGTTCCGCTGAAATGGCCTGTCCTGTGTCAGATCTGGTCTCCTTGGCCAACTCTGTGAAGTTTTCATGAGCCAGCGGTGATCCACTACCTGGTTTCTCAGGAAAGGCCCATCTTCAGAGCTTTCCTGACATTTGGCCATCCTCACATCCGTAGGTACCAAGAAAGACTGACTCTGTCCTTGGTAAATCCAAACAAGTGAGAACACTGAGACTGGGACTGGGACTGGCTCTTGGTGCCTGGCTTCCCGGATCTGAGACTTCCATCACCAAAGAAGTAAGGTGAGGTTACTTCCTTCAATATCTTAATGAGGTCACTGCTTTGGCAACACTTTGTCCTAACAGTTCCTTCCAATGGTCTTATGATGGAGGTTGCCCCTACTTCCTGTGATACTTTCACAAGTTAGAATGGTATATCAACCATAGGCATCCGGGAACAGCTAACCACACAGGACTGGTTTGGTCCATCTTCTCTACATTAAGAAGAGAGAGGCTTATTCAGAAGCTAGCCTTTATCCTTACCAGGTTGTTTCCCATGGAAGGTGACTTTTGCTCTCTCAGGTACTTCATAGCTGCCTGCATCTTTCCCTGGGATCAAATCTGCATGGACCTTTGAGGTTCTCAGCAGGTGGAAGATCCCCTACATTCCTGTATTTTAAGATGAACTCTGACCCTGCCCTTTTGTAAAGTTAGATTGACGGATCAGTGTATGGTTAGGGTTAATACCTTGTTCGATTTGGGTTATAAATCATTCTGCAGGATGATTACTGCTATTGGTAACCTGCAATATTTATAAGATTATAGAGGTGAAATATAAGTACAAAAACAGAAATCTATGTAAGATTTGTAGCACAGAAGGGCATTAGGCCCTTGATTTGGATACTTAGCTTTGAATTACATTCTGCAGAGATGTCTCAGATAATGCGATATACAATTGCAAAGGACCTTGTACTTTGGATGATTGATTGTAGAAGAGAACATTTACTCAAATTGGGAGAGTCAGTAGGATTAGGAAGATAGTCTGTAGGTTTAGGAAGAAGAGTGAGTATAAAATTTGGAACAAATGTTCTTTAGCAATAGGGTTTCGGTTATAGAGTGAATGTAAATGTCAGCACATGTGAAGACTCAGTCACAATGATGAACTGGAGAAAATATAGGAAAAAAAGATATCAATAGAGACATTACAAAATCAGGCAATTATAATGTGAGTGATAGGATTAGACATTTTCAACATGGTTAAGATTGAATGTATAATCTTAGGAAGAAAAAAAATATGTAGTTACCAATAGGAATAACATTTGAAAGCATTAGGCAACCTGGACATGGATGTTTTTAGTAATCCATGTTCACTTTCCATTTAGGCTTTGGTACAATCATAAGTGTGACCTTTGCATTTTCTGCCCAGAAAATTATTGTGATAAAATGTATCTGTGGATCATGTGATATGAGTATTTCTTTCACCATTTCTGGGAGCAATATTTGAAGACATATAAATTAGTATTGGGGGTACAAAGTGGTGTACCCTGTGTCAATGAATATAGAGATAATGGATGAATAGAATATACTGTGAATAAATAATCTAACTGGTTCCACTTTAAATAATGGATTGAATTGATATCTGAAAATATATAAGATATCATATGTTGACATACAATCATTCATTCCAACCAGTTATATATCTAATGGTAATCTTAGGGTTATTTTTTATCATGAAGTGTGTGTGAGTTTTGCTTCAAAAGTGATTATGGAAATCGAAAATAATGTGTTTGGAAAGAAGTCTCATGAAAAGACCAGTCAAGAAATATGAGGAATACATGAGTTGTGAAGCAGGAAGTGATTGAAAGTGAAACAAATGCCTATAAATTTGCTAAATTGTGGATGAAATATATATCCAATGATGTGCATAAACTGATGAAATAGTAGTGTACCAGTGTTGAATACAAATGAACGGCAAAATACATATCATGTCCCATAGGAATCGACTTGCATTGATGTTAAACTGAGTCAGTTACTGTAGAAATATTAGGATTCGCGTGCATCATTCACTGAATTTAGTTTTCTTTTTTTAAAACTTTTTATTAATGGTTGTTCAAAACATTACATAGTATTGTGGTGAGCGTCACAGGTTGGGGGGCCTGGCTTGAGGAAACAAAAGAGAACTCCCTAGACACTCAGGATTGGAGATCCGCCCATTCTGGGATAAAGAGTTGCTGCACAGTGATTGCTTCCCACCTATTGAGAGGAGAAGCGTGGCCCAATGCACACAGCTCCACCTACTGGAAGAGAAGTTAATTGAACTCTATTACTGCATGTATTATTATTATTATTTTTTTTCTTTTTATTTTCTTCTTTTTCTTTCATTTTCATTTTTTGTTGTTGTTCTTTAACTTTTTTAATGTTTTTATTTTTTAAAATTTTTAAAATTTATTATTTTATGATTCTTTTAAATTTTAATTTTCATTTTTATAATTATCATTATTATTTCTAAAAAATTTTATTTCTTTATTTTCTATTTTTTTTCTTTTGTCTTTTCATTTCTTTTCAATTTTCTTATTCTCCCTTCCTTGAATTCTACCTGCCTACTCTCATTCTCTTTAGTGACTTCTTCCCATCCCTACTACTATCTTTCCTCCCAAGCTTCAAATAAATTTATAAGAGTAAGCAGTAACTCAGCAGTCAAACAGAACAAGAAGTAACATTAGCAGCATAAAAAAGCAAGGATGAAAATGTGTACAAACAATGAAGGACAACATAAATAATCAGGAGGACCTAGAATCATCAGGAAAATGGTCATATAAAGAACTCAAGGAATACCTTAGACAGATGGAATGGAACCTTAAAGAGGATACGAGACAGCAATTCCAAACAGTGAAAGAACACATTGAAAATAAATTACATAAACAGATAAAAGAAGAAGTTAAGCGTCTTTATCAGGAGATAGAGATTATAAAAGAAATCAACCAATAATTCTAGAAATGAAGAAAATGATAAACCAAATTAAAAACTCAATTGAGAGTATCACTAACAGAGTGGAGCAAGTAGAAGCCAGAACGTCAAATAATGAAGAAAAAATATATCATCTTGAAAGGAGTCTAGCCAACTCCGAAAAACTGGTAAAAAATCATGAGAAAAACATCCAAGAGATATGGGATAACATAAAAAAACAAACTTATGAGTCATCTGGATAGAGGAAGGTACAGAGATTCAAACCAAGGGAATGAGTAACCTGCTGAATGAAATAATTTTAGAAAACTTTCCAGAAATAAAAAAGGAAACGGATATACAAATTGTAGATGCATACAGGACACCGAGCACACAAAATCACAGTAGACCAATGCCAAGACACATTGTTACGAAAATATCCAATAAACAGACCAAAGAGAAATTATTAAAAGGTACATGAGAAAGGAGGCAGATGACATTCAGGGGTAAACCAATAAGGTTAACAACAGATTTTTCATCACAGACGCTGAAAGCGAGAAGATCCTGGAACAATGTATTTCAAATACTGAAAGACAATGGATGCCAACCAATAATTCTGTATCCAGCAAAATTAAGCTTCAGGTACGACAACAAAATAAAAATATTTCATAATTAACAAAAGCTAAAAGAATTTGCAGCCAGAAAACCAGCATTGCAAAGTGTCTTGAGCAAAACACTACACGAGGAAGAAATGAAAAAACAACAACCAAAACTATCACTGGGAAGTGCCTTAGTAATAACAGAGGGCGGGGGAAAAGCTAATCATGGAGAAACAAACTAAATTAAAAAAAAATAAATAATCAAAATGGCTGGCAGTACAAACCATATATAAATAGTAACTCTAAACCTTAATGGTTGAACTCTCCAATAAAGCGACATAGGCTGGTAACTTGGATTATAAAAACAAATCCAACAATATGTTGCCTCCAGGAGACACATCTGAATGGAAAAGGCATACACAGGCTGAAGGTGAAAGGTTGGGAAAAAATATACCATGCACACGGTCCTCGTAAGCAACCAGGGGTGGCCATCCTCACATAGAATAAAATCGACTTCAAGACTAAGTTATTCAAAAGGGATAAGTATGGATATTATATAACTTTAAAAGGAATCATTCACCAACAAGACATAAAAATTATCAATATTTATGAACCAAATAATGGTGCTGCGACCTTCATAAAACAAATTCTCCTCAAGTTCTGGAATCAAATAGACAACAACACAATAATTATCGGTGACTTCAACACAGCTCTCTCACCATTGGACAGATATTTCAAACAAAAGTTGAATTAAAAAAATATAGAATTCAATATCACAATCAATAACCTAGACTTAACTGAAATATATAGAATATACCAACCATCATCAAATGGATATACTTTTTTTCAGCAGCACATGGATCCTTCTCAAAAATAGACCATATATTATGCCATAGGGCAACCCTCAGTAAATATAAAGGGGTGGAGATAATACCATGCATTTTTTCTGACTATAATGGAATGAAACTGTAAATCAATGATAAAAGAAGGAAGAAAAAGTCCTACATCACATGGAAAATGAACGATATGTTACGGAATGATCAATGGGTTACAGAAGACATAAAGGTGGAAATCAAAAAATTCTTAGAGATAAACGAAAACACAGACACAACATATCGGAATCTACGGGACACAATGAAAGCAGTTTTAAGAGGGAAATTCATCGCCTGGTGGTCATTCCTCAAAAAAAAAAAAAAGGAAAAACCAACAAATAAATGAGTCACAACACACGTTACAGAACTCTCTCCAGCACTCTGTCCCAGTTGAACTCCTTATATTTTGTGAAGCAAAAACCATATTCCCAGTGCAGCAGCAAAAAGCACCACAAAATGTGAAGGATGACCAAATGTCTTCACAGTCCCCACCAGGAGACACTTGGCTTCCTGTGGCCACAGTTTACCTACAAAGAGAGAATTCAGCACTGCTGCCTCAGGTTCATTGGAATATAAGAAACCATGTCTTCCAGGTCACATAGATGCAGACCCAGATTTGATGGTCTCACTACAAAGGAAGCTAAAGCTCATGACAACAACATATATTTCAAGTGCCCAACCTCAGAGGCAGTTTCCCAAGAAGTCATAGGCCAGCAGAGCTCCATGTTGGTGGAGTGTTTACCCTGTCCCTTACTTTTGGAAGCTCCTCTACCACCTCCAAGGTTGTGAACTCCCGAGCATATTCCATTCAGATACATAATCACAGATTTTCACACTTTTCTCCTCTTATTGTGTCTTACTTGGGGCGAAGGTAATATCATGGCACTTCTCTGGATGTGAGTGGGAAGATTTTTGTGTAGCACATGTTTACATACACATTGGAGTCATTTTCCAATTTTCCATTTGAAATACTGAATCCCTGACATTAACCCCTACCCTACTGGACTCTGACTAATAATCTTAATATGATGGTGAGAAATAACCCAAAAAGAATAGAAATACAAGCAGTTCAGAGGAGGCATGGTGTGTAGTTGGAATTGCCTTTTGCATTATATAGTGTAGGAGTTATAAATCTAGTCAATTTTTTGTTGAAATAACTCTACATGTGTTTTTAAAGTTAACAAATATGTGAATTCCTGTCTCCCTTTCTCTGTAGCCTATACGGTGCATGTATTTTTATATGCACATAGAAAATCCTATCTGGTATCACACGTATATACTTGTGAGGTGGCTGAATTGGCAGATACAAATTGTGAGAAGAGATCACTCCTCCTAAACGCTGTTGGAACTGAAAATTCAACCTATGGGTGAGCTTCCAAGTTGAATAACATTATACATAAATCCATGTTCAGTAAATGAATATTTTTGCATCTGTGGATTATATATATTTCATGATGAATTTCGATTGGCATATATATTGCTACTTTTTTTCTTTTATTGGTTGTTCAAAACATTACAAATCTCTTCACATATCATATTTCATACATTAGATTCAAGTGGGTTATGAACTCCCATTTTTACCCCAAATACAGATTGCAGAATCACATCGGTTACACATCCACATTTTTACATAATGCCCTATTAGTTACTTTTGTATCCTGCTACCTTTCCAATACTCTACTATCCCCCCTCCTCTCCCCTCCCATCTTCTCTCACTACCCCATCTACTCTAATTCATTTCTCTCCTTGTTTATTTTCCCATTCCCCTCACAACCTCTTACATGTAATTTTGTGTAACAATGAGGGTCTCCTTCCATTACCATGCAATTTCCCTTTTCTCTCCCTTTCCCTCCCACCTCATATCTTTGTTTAATGTTAATCTTTTCTTCCTGCTCTTCCTCCCTGCTCTGTTCTTAGTTGCAATCCTTATATCAAAGAAGACATTTGGTATTTGTTTTTTAGGATTGACTAGCGTCACTAAGCATAATCTGCTCTAGTACCATCCATTTTCCTGCAAATTCCATGATTTTTTCATTTTTTAGTGCTGCGTAATACTCCAGGGTGTATAGAAGACACATTTTTTTTTTATCCATTCATCTACTGAAGGACAACTGTGTTGGTTCCACAGTGTAGCAATTGTGAATTGTGCTGCTATGAACATCGATGTGGCAGTATCCCTGTAGTACACTCTTTTAAGGTCTTAAGGGAATAGTCCAAAAAGGGCAATAGCTGGGTCAAATTGTTGTTCCATTCCCAGCCTTCCCCAGAATCTCCATACTGCTTTCCAAATTGGCCGCACCAGTTTGCGGGAACATCTCTCCACACAGGCCTGGTTTGGTCCTTCTTCTCTACATTAAGAAGAGAAAGGCTTATTCAGACACAACCCTTCATCCTTAAAAGGTTGTTTCCCATGGAAGATGACTTTTGCTCTCTCAGGTCCTTCATTGCTGCCTACATCTTCTTCAGGGATCAAATCTACATGGAACCTCAAAGGTTCTCAGCAGGTGGAAGATACCCTAAATTCCTGTATTGTAAGATGAACTCTGTACCTGCTGTTCTGTAAAGTTAAATTGAGGGAACAGTGTATGGTTAGGGTTAATAACATGTTCGATTTGGGTTAGTAATCATTCTGCTGGATGAATAATGGTATTGGAAAACTGCCATATTTACAAGAATATACAGCTGAAATATAAGTATGAAAACAGAAATCTAGGTAAGATTTGAAGTCCACAAGGGGTTTAGGCCCTTGTTTGGGATATTTAGCTTTTAATTACGTTCTGCAAAATTGTCTCAGATAAATCGATAATCCATGGCATAGGACCTTGGACCTTGGATGATTGATTGTAGAAGAGAACATCCACTCAAAATAGGATAGTCGGTAGGTTTAGGAAGAAGAGTGAGTATAAAATTTGGACCAAATGTTCTTTAGCAATAGGGTTTTGGTTATAGAGTGAATGTAAATGTCAGCACATGTGAAGAGTCAGTCACAATGATGAACTGGAAAAATATAAGAAAGAAGATATCAATAGAGACAATACAAAATCAGGCAATTATAATGTGAGTGATAGGATTAGACATTTTCAACAGGATTGAGATTGAATACATAATCTTAGGAAGAAAAAAATAGGTAGTCACCAATAGGAATGATATTTGAAAGCATTAGGCAACCTGGACATGGATGTTTTTAGTAATCCATGTTCACTTTCCATTTAGGATTTGGTACAATCATAAGTGTGACCTTTGCATTTGTGCCCAGAAAATTATTGTGATAAAATATATATGTAGATCATGTGACATGATTATTTCTTACACTATTACTGGGAGCAATATTTGAAGACATATAAATTAGTATTGGGGGTACAAAGTGGTGTACCCTGAGTCTATGAATATAGAGATAATGCATGAATAGAACTTACTGTGAATAAATAATATAACTGGTTCCTCTTTAAATAATAGATTGAATTGATATCTGAAAGTATATTAGAAATCATTAATTGACATAAAATCAGTCATTCCAACCAGTTATATATCTAATGGTAATCTTAGGGTTATTTTTTATCATGAAGTGTGTGTGAGTTTTGCTTCAAAAGTGATTATGGAAATCGAAAATAATGTGTTTGGAAAGAAGTCTCATGAAAAGACCAGTCAAGAAATATGAGGAATACATGAGTTGTGAAGCAGGAAGTGATTGAAAGTGAAACAAATGCCTATAAATTTGCTAAATTGTGGATGAAATATATATCCAATGATGTGCATAAACTGATGAAATAGTAGTGTACCAGTGTTGAATACAAATGAACGGCAAAATACATATCATGTCCCATAGGAATCGACTTGCATTGATGTTAAACTGAGTCAGTTACTGTAGAAATATTAGGATTCGCGTGCATCATTCACTGAATTTAGTTTTCTTTTTTTAAAACTTTTTATTAATGGTTGTTCAAAACATTACATAGTATTGTGGTGAGCGTCACAGGTTGGGGGGCCTGGCTTGAGGAAACAAAAGAGAACTCCCTAGACACTCAGGATTGGAGATCCGCCCATTCTGGGATAAAGAGTTGCTGCACAGTGATTGCTTCCCACCTATTGAGAGGAGAAGCGTGGCCCAATGCACACAGCTCCACCTACTGGAAGAGAAGTTAATTGAACTCTATTACTGCATGTATTATTATTATTATTTTTTTTCTTTTTATTTTCTTCTTTTTCTTTCATTTTCATTTTTTGTTGTTGTTCTTTAACTTTTTTAATGTTTTTATTTTTTAAAATTTTTAAAATTTATTATTTTATGATTCTTTTAAATTTTAATTTTCATTTTTATAATTATCATTATTATTTCTAAAAAATTTTATTTCTTTATTTTCTATTTTTTTTCTTTTGTCTTTTCATTTCTTTTCAATTTTCTTATTCTCCCTTCCTTGAATTCTACCTGCCTACTCTCATTCTCTTTAGTGACTTCTTCCCATCCCTACTACTATCTTTCCTCCCAAGCTTCAAATAAATTTATAAGAGTAAGCAGTAACTCAGCAGTCAAACAGAACAAGAAGTAACATTAGCAGCATAAAAAAGCAAGGATGAAAATGTGTACAAACAATGAAGGACAACATAAATAATCAGGAGGACCTAGAATCATCAGGAAAATGGTCATATAAAGAACTCAAGGAATACCTTAGACAGATGGAATGGAACCTTAAAGAGGATACGAGACAGCAATTCCAAACAGTGAAAGAACACATTGAAAATAAATTACATAAACAGATAAAAGAAGAAGTTAAGCGTCTTTATCAGGAGATAGAGATTATAAAAGAAATCAACCAATAATTCTAGAAATGAAGAAAATGATAAACCAAATTAAAAACTCAATTGAGAGTATCACTAACAGAGTGGAGCAAGTAGAAGCCAGAACGTCAAATAATGAAGAAAAAATATATCATCTTGAAAGGAGTCTAGCCAACTCCGAAAAACTGGTAAAAAATCATGAGAAAAACATCCAAGAGATATGGGATAACATAAAAAAACAAACTTATGAGTCATCTGGATAGAGGAAGGTACAGAGATTCAAACCAAGGGAATGAGTAACCTGCTGAATGAAATAATTTTAGAAAACTTTCCAGAAATAAAAAAGGAAACGGATATACAAATTGTAGATGCATACAGGACACCGAGCACACAAAATCACAGTAGACCAATGCCAAGACACATTGTTACGAAAATATCCAATAAACAGACCAAAGAGAAATTATTAAAAGGTACATGAGAAAGGAGGCAGATGACATTCAGGGGTAAACCAATAAGGTTAACAACAGATTTTTCATCACAGACGCTGAAAGCGAGAAGATCCTGGAACAATGTATTTCAAATACTGAAAGACAATGGATGCCAACCAATAATTCTGTATCCAGCAAAATTAAGCTTCAGGTACGACAACAAAATAAAAATATTTCATAATTAACAAAAGCTAAAAGAATTTGCAGCCAGAAAACCAGCATTGCAAAGTGTCTTGAGCAAAACACTACACGAGGAAGAAATGAAAAAACAACAACCAAAACTATCACTGGGAAGTGCCTTAGTAATAACAGAGGGCGGGGGAAAAGCTAATCATGGAGAAACAAACTAAATTAAAAAAAAATAAATAATCAAAATGGCTGGCAGTACAAACCATATATAAATAGTAACTCTAAACCTTAATGGTTGAACTCTCCAATAAAGCGACATAGGCTGGTAACTTGGATTATAAAAACAAATCCAACAATATGTTGCCTCCAGGAGACACATCTGAATGGAAAAGGCATACACAGGCTGAAGGTGAAAGGTTGGGAAAAAATATACCATGCACACGGTCCTCGTAAGCAACCAGGGGTGGCCATCCTCACATAGAATAAAATCGACTTCAAGACTAAGTTATTCAAAAGGGATAAGTATGGATATTATATAACTTTAAAAGGAATCATTCACCAACAAGACATAAAAATTATCAATATTTATGAACCAAATAATGGTGCTGCGACCTTCATAAAACAAATTCTCCTCAAGTTCTGGAATCAAATAGACAACAACACAATAATTATCGGTGACTTCAACACAGCTCTCTCACCATTGGACAGATATTTCAAACAAAAGTTGAATTAAAAAAATATAGAATTCAATATCACAATCAATAACCTAGACTTAACTGAAATATATAGAATATACCAACCATCATCAAATGGATATACTTTTTTTCAGCAGCACATGGATCCTTCTCAAAAATAGACCATATATTATGCCATAGGGCAACCCTCAGTAAATATAAAGGGGTGGAGATAATACCATGCATTTTTTCTGACTATAATGGAATGAAACTGTAAATCAATGATAAAAGAAGGAAGAAAAAGTCCTACATCACATGGAAAATGAACGATATGTTACGGAATGATCAATGGGTTACAGAAGACATAAAGGTGGAAATCAAAAAATTCTTAGAGATAAACGAAAACACAGACACAACATATCGGAATCTACGGGACACAATGAAAGCAGTTTTAAGAGGGAAATTCATCGCCTGGTGGTCATTCCTCAAAAAAAAAAAAAAAAGGAAAAACCAACAAATAAATGAGTCACAACACACGTTACAGAACTCTCTCCAGCACTCTGTCCCAGTTGAACTCCTTATATTTTGTGAAGCAAAAACCATATTCCCAGTGCAGCAGCAAAAAGCACCACAAAATGTGAAGGATGACCAAATGTCTTCACAGTCCCCACCAGGAGACACTTGGCTTCCTGTGGCCACAGTTTACCTACAAAGAGAGAATTCAGCACTGCTGCCTCAGGTTCATTGGAATATAAGAAACCATGTCTTCCAGGTCACATAGATGCAGACCCAGATTTGATGGTCTCACTACAAAGGAAGCTAAAGCTCATGACAACAACATATATTTCAAGTGCCCAACCTCAGAGGCAGTTTCCCAAGAAGTCATAGGCCAGCAGAGCTCCATGTTGGTGGAGTGTTTACCCTGTCCCTTACTTTTGGAAGCTCCTCTACCACCTCCAAGGTTGTGAACTCCCGAGCATATTCCATTCAGATACATAATCACAGATTTTCACACTTTTCTCCTCTTATTGTGTCTTACTTGGGGCGAAGGTAATATCATGGCACTTCTCTGGATGTGAGTGGGAAGATTTTTGTGTAGCACATGTTTACATACACATTGGAGTCATTTTCCAATTTTCCATTTGAAATACTGAATCCCTGACATTAACCCCTACCCTACTGGACTCTGACTAATAATCTTAATATGATGGTGAGAAATAACCCAAAAAGAATAGAAATACAAGCAGTTCAGAGGAGGCATGGTGTGTAGTTGGAATTGCCTTTTGCATTATATAGTGTAGGAGTTATAAATCTAGTCAATTTTTTGTTGAAATAACTCTACATGTGTTTTTAAAGTTAACAAATATGTGAATTCCTGTCTCCCTTTCTCTGTAGCCTATACGGTGCATGTATTTTTATATGCACATAGAAAATCCTATCTGGTATCACACGTATATACTTGTGAGGTGGCTGAATTGGCAGATACAAATTGTGAGAAGAGATCACTCCTCCTAAACGCTGTTGGAACTGAAAATTCAACCTATGGGTGAGCTTCCAAGTTGAATAACATTATACATAAATCCATGTTCAGTAAATGAATATTTTTGCATCTGTGGATTATATATATTTCATGATGAATTTCGATTGGCATATATATTGCTACTTTTTTTCTTTTATTGGTTGTTCAAAACATTACAAATCTCTTCACATATCATATTTCATACATTAGATTCAAGTGGGTTATGAACTCCCATTTTTACCCCAAATACAGATTGCAGAATCACATCGGTTACACATCCACATTTTTACATAATGCCCTATTAGTTACTTTTGTATCCTGCTACCTTTCCAATACTCTACTATCCCCCCTCCTCTCCCCTCCCATCTTCTCTCACTACCCCATCTACTCTAATTCATTTCTCTCCTTGTTTATTTTCCCATTCCCCTCACAACCTCTTACATGTAATTTTGTGTAACAATGAGGGTCTCCTTCCATTACCATGCAATTTCCCTTTTCTCTCCCTTTCCCTCCCACCTCATATCTTTGTTTAATGTTAATCTTTTCTTCCTGCTCTTCCTCCCTGCTCTGTTCTTAGTTGCAATCCTTATATCAAAGAAGACATTTGGTATTTGTTTTTTAGGATTGACTAGCGTCACTAAGCATAATCTGCTCTAGTACCATCCATTTTCCTGCAAATTCCATGATTTTTTCATTTTTTAGTGCTGCGTAATACTCCAGGGTGTATAGAAGCCACATTTTTTTTTTATCCATTCATCTACTGAAGGACAACTGTGTTGGTTCCACAGTGTAGCAATTGTGAATTGTGCTGCTATGAACATCGATGTGGCAGTATCCCTGTAGTACACTCTTTTAAGGTCTTAAGGGAATAGTCCAAAAAGGGCAATAGCTGGGTCAAATTGTTGTTCCATTCCCAGCGTTCCCCAGAATCTCCATACTGCTTTCCAAATTGGCCGCACCAGTTTGCGGGAACATCTCTCCACACAGGCCTGGTTTGGTCCTTCTTCTCTACATTAAGAAGAGAAAGGCTTATTCAGACACAACCCTTCATCCTTAAAAGGTTGTTTCCCATGGAAGATGACTTTTGCTCTCTCAGGTCCTTCATTGCTGCCTACATCTTCTTCAGGGATCAAATCTACATGGAACCTCAAAGGTTCTCAGCAGGTGGAAGATACCCTAAATTCCTGTATTGTAAGATGAACTCTGTACCTGCTGTTCTGTAAAGTTAAATTGAGGGAACAGTGTATGGTTAGGGTTAATAACATGTTCGATTTGGGTTAGTAATCATTCTGCTGGATGAATAATGGTATTGGAAAACTGCCATATTTACAAGAATATACAGCTGAAATATAAGTATGAAAACAGAAATCTAGGTAAGATTTGAAGTCCACAAGGGGTTTAGGCCCTTGTTTGGGATATTTAGCTTTTAATTACGTTCTGCAAAATTGTCTCAGATAAATCGATAATCCATGGCATAGGACCTTGGACCTTGGATGATTGATTGTAGAAGAGAACATCCACTCAAAATAGGATAGTCGGTAGGTTTAGGAAGAAGAGTGAGTATAAAATTTGGACCAAATGTTCTTTAGCAATAGGGTTTTGGTTATAGAGTGAATGTAAATGTCAGCACATGTGAAGAGTCAGTCACAATGATGAACTGGAAAAATATAAGAAAGAAGATATCAATAGAGACAATACAAAATCAGGCAATTATAATGTGAGTGATAGGATTAGACATTTTCAACAGGATTGAGATTGAATACATAATCTTAGGAAGAAAAAAATAGGTAGTCACCAATAGGAATGATATTTGAAAGCATTAGGCAACCTGGACATGGATGTTTTTAGTAATCCATGTTCACTTTCCATTTAGGATTTGGTACAATCATAAGTGTGACCTTTGCATTTGTGCCCAGAAAATTATTGTGATAAAATATATATGTAGATCATGTGACATGATTATTTCTTACACTATTACTGGGAGCAATATTTGAAGACATATAAATTAGTATTGGGGGTACAAAGTGGTGTACCCTGAGTCTATGAATATAGAGATAATGCATGAATAGAACTTACTGTGAATAAATAATATAACTGGTTCCTCTTTAAATAATAGATTGAATTGATATCTGAAAGTATATTAGAAATCATTAATTGACATAAAATCAGTCATTCCAACCAGTTATGTATCTAATGGTAATCTTAGGATTATTGTTTATCATGAAGTGTGTGTGAGTTTTGCTTCAAAAGTGATAATGGAAATGGAAAATATTGTGTTTGGTAAGAAGTCTCATGAAAAGACCAGTCAAAAAATATGGAGGAATACATGTGTTCTGAAGCAGGAAGTGATTGAAAGTGAAACAAATGCCTATAAATTTGCTAAATTGTGGATGAAATATACATCCTATAATGTGCATAAACTGATGAAATAGTAGTGTACCAGTGTTGAATAAAAATGAATGTCAAAATGTACGTCATGTCCCATAGGAATCTACTTGCATTGATGTTAAACTGGGTCAGTTACTGTAGAAATATTAGGATTCGCGTGCATCATTCACCTAAGTGAGTTTTCTTTTTTTTAATTTTTATTTATGATTCTTCAAAACATTACATAGTTCTTGATGTATCATATTTCACACTTTGATTCAAGTGGGTTATGAACTCCTATTTTTACCCTGTATACAGATTGCAGAATCAAATCAGTTACACATCCATTGATTCACATATTGCCTTACTACTGTATGTTGTATTCTTCTGCCTTTCCTATCCTCTACTATCCCCCCTCCCATGCCCTCTCCTCCCCTCTTCTCTCTCTAATCCCACTACTCTAATAAATTTTCCCCCTTGTATTATTTTTCCCTTTCCCCTCACTTCCTCTTGTACGTAATTTTTTATAACCCTGAGGGTCTCCTTCCATTTCCATGCAATTTCCCTTCTCTCTCACTTTCCCTCCCACCTCACATCCCTGTTAAATGTTAATTTTCTTCTCATGCTTTTCGTCCCTTCTCTGTTCTTAGTTACTCTCCTTATATTAAAGAAGACATTTGGCATTTGTTTGCTAGGGTTTGGCTAGCTTCACTTAGCATAATCTCCTCTAATGCCATCCATTTCCCTGCAAATTCTATGATTTTGTCATTTTTTAATGCAGAGTAATACTCCGTTGTGAATAAATGCCACTTTTTTTTTATCCATTCATCTATTGAAGGGCATCTAGGTTGGTTCCACCGTCTTGCTATTGTGAATTGTGGTGCTATGAACATCGATGTAGCAGTTTCCCTGTAGCATGCTCTTTTTAGGTCTTTAGGGAATAGAATGAGAAAGGGAATAGCTGGGTCAAATGGTGGTTCCATTCCCAGCTTTCCAAGAAATCTCCATACTGCTTTCCAAATTGGCTACACCAATTTGCAGTCCCACCAGTAATGTACAAGTGTACCACTTTCCCCACATCCTCCCCAGCACTTGTGTTTGTTTGGCTTCATAAATGCTGCCAATCTTACTGGAGTGAGATGGTATCTTAGGGTGGTTTTGATTTGCATTTCTCTGATTGCTGGAGATGGTGAGTATTTTTTCATGTACTTGTTGATTGATTGTATGTCCTCCTCTGAGAAGTGTCTGTTCAGATCCTTAGCCCATTTGTTGATTGGGTTATTTGTTATCTTATTGTCTAATTTTTTGAGTTCTTTGTATATTCTTGATATTAGGGCTCTATCTGAAGTGTGAGGAATAAAGATTTGTTTCCAGGATGTAGGCTCCCTATTTACCTCTCTTATTGTTTCTCTTGCTGCGAAAAACCTTTTTAGTTTGAGTAAGTCCCATTTGTTGATTCTAGTTATTAACTCTTGTGCTATGGGTGTCCTTTTGAGGAATTAGAAGCCCAACACCACAGTATGTACATCGTAGCCAATTTTTCTTCTATCAGACGCCATGTCTCTGATTTGATATAAAGCTCCTTGATCCATTTTGATATAACTTTTGTTCATGGCGAGAGAAAGGGATTCAGTTTCATTTTGTTACATATGGATTTCCAGTTTTCCCAGCACCATTTGTTGAAGATGCTATCCTTCCTCCATTGCATGCTTTTAGCTCCTTTATCAAATATAAGACAGTTGTAGCTTTTTGGATTAGTCTCTGTGTCCTCCATTCTGTACCATTGGTCCACCTGCCTGTTTTGGTACCAGTACCATGCTGTTTTTTTTTTTTTACTATTGCTCTGTAATATAGTTTGAAATCTGGTATCGCTATACCGCCTGATTCACACTTCCTGCTTAGAAATGCTTTTGCTATTCTGGGTCTTTTATTTTTCCATATGAATTTCATGATTGCTTTCTCTATTTCTACAAGAAATGCCCTTGGGATTTTGATTGGCATTGCGTTAAACCTATGGAGAACTTTTGGTAATATCACCATTTTGATGATGTTAGTTCTGCCTATGCATAAACAGGGTATATTTTCCATCTTCTAAGATCTTATTCTACTTCTCTTTTTAGGGTTCTGTAGTTTGCATTGTATAAATCTTTCACCTCTTTTGTTAGGTTGATTACCAAGATTTTTTTTTTTTGAGGATATGTGAATGGAGTGTTTTTCCTCATTTCTGTTTCAGAAGTTTTGTCGCTGATATACAGAAATGCTTTTGATTTATGCATGTTGATTTTATATGCTGCCACATTGCTGAATTCATTTATTAGTTCTAGTAGTTTTTTTTGTAGACCCTTTTGGGTTTTCTATATAAAGAATAATGTCATCTGCAAATAGTGATATTTTAAGTTCTTCTTTTTCTATTTTTATGCCTTTAATTTCTTTCGTCTGTCTAATTACTCTGGCCAGTTTCGAAAACTATATTGAATAGAAGTGGTGATAGAGGACATCCCTGTCTTGTTCCAGATTTTAGAGGGAATGCCTTCAATTTTTCTCCATTCAGAATGATACTAGCCTGAGGGTTAGCATAGATAGCTTTTACAGTGTCGAGGTAAGTTCCTGTTATCCCTGGTTTTTCTAATGTTTTGAACATAAAGGGATGCTCTACTTTGTCGAATGATTTTTCTGCATCTATCTAGATGATCATATGCTTCTTATCTTTAAGTATATTTATGTTGTGAATAACATTTATTGATTTCTGTACATTGAACCGTCCTTGCATCTCAGGGATGAATCCTACCTGATCATGATGCACAATTTTTTTGATGTGCCTTTGTATCCAATTCGCCAGAATTTAATTGAGGTTTTTTGCATCTAGGTTCATCAGAGATATTGGTCTGTAGTTTTCTTTCTTTGAGGTGTCTTTGTCTGGTTTCGGAATCAGAGTGTTATTGGCCTCATAGAATGAATTTGGCAGAGCTCCCTCTTTTTCTATTTCCTGAAATATCTTGAAAATTATTGGTATTAATTCTTTTTTAAAGGTCTTGTAAAACTCCGCTGTATACCCATCTGAACCTGGAATTTTCTTGGTTGGTAGTCTTTTGATTGCTTCTTCTATTTTATCCATTGATATTGGTCTGTTTAAATTGTGTGTATTTTCCTGACTCAGTTTGTGCAAATCATATGACTTAAGAAATTTATCAATGTCTTCACTATTTTCTATTTTATTGGAATATAGGTTTTCAAAATAATTTCTAATTGTCTTCTTTATTTCTGTAGCATCTGTTGTTATATTGCCTTTTTGATCCCATATGTCAGTAATTTCAGTTCTCTCTTTCTTCGCTTAAATTCAAAACACTCCCACATGACACTAATCTTCTTCCATATAGACACTCATCATACCCTGTGGCTGGAGGTTTCTATGAGAGGCAAGGCCAAGAAAGTGTCCAAAATAAGCTCACTTGCCCCTCATTTGCCTAAAATCATGGTGGCCTGGGTACTCTTCCTTTGAACCAGGAGTGATCAAATATTCCTGCTGGTAAAGTGTTCCGCTTTTCCAATTTGAGGCCTACTAGCTGTCAGGTATAGATTCTTTATGTGATTTGGAGTCATGAGAAAACCCAAGCACCTATGGGATAGCCTCTGCAGGGATTTGAAGAACGCATTTGACCCAAAGGATCCCTATTCTCACTTGATGTAGGTCAGGAACCCAACCTAAGAAGGCAAAAAAATTTATCCACAATGACTGCTCTTTTGGCCATTTTGGTTTGGAAGCACATGGGATTTTTATTTAGATCTATCAGGTGCTGAGAATTTAAGCCACAACCTCACACAAGGACAAGAGGCTGATTCAAGCACATCCCATTCCAAAGCAATTAAGCAAAGAGCCACAGGTGATGCCCATTCATTTCCATATGAAAACAGTTTTCTTAAGGCTTCACAAAGGGGTGGCCTGAGGTAAAGACCTTCTTGACATTCAGGGTAATAGAAACATAAGTAAGCAAAAGGCCCAAAGCAGGGTTTCTCCACTAAGACTTTCCTGGTCACACTGATATCTGAGTTTTCTGAGATTCTCCCATTCCCTTCAGCTATCAGTACATGGCCATGTCACAGAGCCTTGTGGTGGTACATATGTTGGACACAAAACCATGAGCCTATTCAGGAGAGTGGCCAGAATTCACGAAGAAACAGGATCTTAGAAAGATAGTAGGTATTGCCCATCCATAGGCAAGCCACTCTCCATTCTTAAATTGGGCAGGATGAACGCTGGGACACTTTATATTAGACAGGACACAAACATTGATGCATTCGCTTTTCAAAGGTCTACAACCACGGATACAGTGGGATACACAAACAAAGAAACACTCGCCATGTCAAATGACTTATTAAAAACAGTCCACTCCAAACCAAACAAACTGCCTTTCCTACCTATTCTTATAACATGAGACAAAACCAAACTCATATGCACACCCACAAAGGCACCTCCTTTACCCAAGTAGGTCTGTGACTATCCAGAGTGTCCTCAGACTGATTGGCCATACTATGTTCCCACGAAATGGCCTGTCCTGTCTCAGATCTGGTCTTCATTACCAACTCTGTAAAGTTGTCAGGAGCCATCAGGGAGTCACTACCTGCTTTCTCAGGAAGGCCCCTCTTCAGAGCTTTCCTGGCATTTAACCATCCACAGATCAGTATTTACCAAGAAAGACTGACTCTGTCTTTGGTAAATCCAAACAAGTGAACCCAATGGGACTGGGACTGGGACTGGCTCTGTGTGCTTGGCTTCCTGGATCCCGAGTTCAGCAAATTGCATCAACAAAGAAGTGAGGTGGGTCAATTCCTTCAGGAACTGAATGAGGTCACTGCCTTGGTAACCACTTTGTTCTAACAGATGCTTCGAAGGTTCCCATGAGATGGAGGTTACCCCTACATCCTGTGACACATTCAGAAGTTAGAATTGTATATCGACCATAGGCACCCGGGAACTGCTCTCCACACAGGCTGTGGTGAGCCGTTTCTGCAGATTATGGTCGCCATTGCAAGATGGCGCTGGCTCCACTGTGGTCTGTAATAAACAACTCCTTGTTTGGGAGAGTTGGTGCATGGTTTCTCAGCACCCTGTGAGAAAGTTCCACGTGGCAGCTTCGCATTGGGGCTTGGGATGCTTTATTAAGGCTGGGAGGGGCATCCGACGGGGAATTAGAAGAAATATCAAGGGCCTGAATAAACTGCTGAAAGAAGATTCCTGAGTTGCGTCTTTCTTGCGGGCAAGGGGTCGCGACAAGTGGTGCTGAAAACCCGGGAACCAGAACTTTCAGCAGTCAGGGGTGGTGCACCAATTAGTCCCAGGTAAGTAGGACCCACGGTCAAAGCGGAGATCAGTCCTAGATAAGTAGGACCCGCTATCAAAGCGGAGATCAGTCCTAGGTAAGTGGGACCCGCGGTCAAAGTGGAGATTAGTTCCAGATTAATTGGGACCCGCGGTCAAAGCGGAGATTAGTCCCAGATTAATTGGGACCCGCGGTCAAAGCGGAGATTAGTCCTAGGTAATTAGGACCCGCTATCAAAGCGGCAGCTCCTCTGTAAAGCCAGAGAGAGCATTAAATCTTATTTCAGCTGCACTGTGTACTTTCGCTCTTACTTTCACTTTTGTTTGTTGTGTGTCTTTTGTTGTGTCATGGGTGCCATATCTTCAAGTCCGCTTCTCCTGGCCCTAGATAACCTGTTACGTTCCAAGGGCCTAAAAGTGAAACGTAGTACTTTACAGAGATTTTTACAGAAGACAGATATTGTTGCCCCGTGGTTCGCATTTTCTGGCAGCCTCACTATACCTAGCTGGGATAAGTTAGGTACAGATCTTGACTTTGCTTCTGAGCAGGGCATATTAGAGGGTGGGGTGATAGCCCTTTGGAAGATGATCCGTAGTTGCCTCGCAGATGGCAGATGTCAGGAAGCACTTACTAAAGGACAAGAAGTTTTAGAGCAATTACATGAAGAAAGATCAGAAATGGCAGGCAGTGAGGTATTTCAGGAGGGTGGGACTGTGCGAAGCGAGAAACAGGGGAGGAAACAATTATCTCCGGCAGGCAGTGACGTATTTCAGGAGGATGGCAGTGTGCGGAGCAAGAAACAGGGGAGGAGGCGATTGTCTCTGGCATGGAGTGAAATATTTCAGGAGGAAGGGAATGTGCAGAGCGAGAAACAGGGGAGGAGGCGATTGTCTCTGGCACGGAGTGAAATATTTCAGGAGGAAGGGAATGTGCAGAGTGAGAAACGGGGGAGGAAACGCTTGTATCCATATCTCAGTACACTGCGCACACTGCCATGCAAAAGTGGGTCAGAAGAGGAGGAGGATGAGAAGGAGGAGCTCGGGAGACTGTCTCGGCAGCTAGGGAGTTTAACTATGGGAGAAGGGAACAAAAATAAACAGGAGCTCAAGAAAAATGATCCTCCGGACCCGCCGCCGTACGGTGAGGGTGTTTCGAGGAGAGCTTTCCATGCCCAAGCATGGAGGGCTGTTAACGCTGAGATGGGTCTTGCTTATCCAGTTTTCCAGGATGACAATAGGGGAAGATTCCATGAGCCTTTAGATTTCAAAATTGTGAAGACCCTGGCAGAGTCTGTGCGCACTTATGGGGTGGATGCCGCCTTCACATTAACTCAGGTGGAGAGTCTGTCTAGATACTGTATGACTCCCTCTGATTGGGCTAGCCTTGTTCGGGCTTGTGTTTCTCCAGGCAAATATTTGGACTGGAGAGCCTTTGTGCTAGAGGGCGCTGTAGAGCAGGCTGCCCAAAACTATGTGGCCGGACACCCCCATTGGGACAAGGAAATGCTTTTGGGACAAGGCAGATTTGCTAATCAACAAACAGGATACCCCCCTGAGGTATATGAACAGATCAATAACATTTGTATCCGTGCATGGAAATCACTCCCAAATAGAGGAGAAGTGTCTGGCAATATAACAAAAATCATGCAAGGCCCCACAGAACCTTTCTTGGACTTTGTTGCTAGGATGGTGGATGCCGCAGGAAAAATCTTTGGTGACCCTGGTAGAGCAATGCCCTTGATTAAACAACTTGTTTTTGAGCAATGCACCAAAGAATGTAAAGCAGCAATCGCTCCTTATAAAAACAAGGGCATAGAAGCTTGGATGAAAGTGTGTAGAGAGCTTGGAGGACCTTTAACTAATGCAGGTCTTGCAGCTGCTGTCCTTCGGATCACAAAAGGGCGCGGTCCTGGTGCCGGAACATGCTTCCATTGTGGTCAATCCGGCCATTTCAAACGTGACTGTCCCAAAAAATGCAATTTTACTGGACCTCCTCGCGGTGGCCCTTCTAATAGCCCTCGTCAACCGGGGCTGTGTCCAAAATGCAAAAAGGGGAAGCATTGGGCAAGAGAGTGTAGATCAGTGAGGGACATCCATGGACAGCCTATTTCAGCTTGGCCAAAAAACGGCTGAAGGGGACCCCGACCCCAGGGCCCACGAATATATGGGGCAATGGAGAATGTCACACCCGAACCCGAGACATGGCCTTCACTGCGCCATCCCACGAGATGCGGAGAGCCACTACAGGTGCCGCGGGATTGGACCTCTGTTCCACCTCCAGACTCGTATTAACACCTAAGATGGGAATCCAATTGGTGGAAACTGAGTTCAAAGGGCCTTTACCCCCTGGCACTGTATGTTTGTTAATTGGACGTGCATCCTCTATCCTACAAGGTCTTCATGTTTTCCCCGGAGTTATAAACCCTGATACTGTAGGGGCAGTAAAAGTTATGGTGGAAGCTCCAAGGGGCATTGTGTCTATCTCCCCAGGGGATCGGATTGCTCAATTGCTAATTTTGCCTAGTTTGCATAATCACTTCCCTGCTGACTCAAGGTCACGGACAGGAAAACAGATTGGTACCACCGGAGGAAATTGTGCCTATTTGTCACTGGATATGAGCAATCGCCCCACTTTGGAATTAAGCATAGAAGGTAAATCTATTGTGGGATTGCTGGACACAGGAGCAGATCGTAGTATCATAGCCTTTAAGGACTGGTCTAGGGGATGGCCAGTGCAGGCTTCTGATCAATCCTTAAGAGGACTTGGATATGCCCAAGCCCCTCAAATCAGCTGTAGACATCTATCTTGGAAGGACTCGGAAGGACATGATGGTACCTTTCAGCCTTATGTACTTGATTTACCCATTTCTTTATGGGGCCGTGATCTGATGAAAGACATGGGGTTCACTCTTAGTAATGACTATTCCCCAGTGTCTCAACATATCATGCAAAATATGGGGTATAGGCCAGGTCTAGGACTAGGAAGGCACCTACAGGGATGTAAGCATCCTGTGCAAGGTCATCAAAAGCTTAACAGGTTTGGTCTGGGTTTTTCCTAGGGGCCACTGGGGCTCAAATACCTATAACATGGCTCACCTAGGAGCCTGTTTGGGTGCCTCAGTGGCCTCTTCCCTCGGTTAAACTGGCAGCAGCCCATGATCTAGTCAAAGAACAACTTGATTTGGGTCACATCCAACCTTCTACTTCTCCATGGAATACTCCCATATTTGTCATTAAGAAAAAATCAGGGAAGTGGCGCCTACTGCATGATCTACGAGCAGTTAATGCTCAGATGCAGCTTATGGGGCCCATTCAAAGAGGGCTGCCTCTGCTCTCCTCTGTTCCTCAAGGCTGGCATATAATTGTTATTGACATTAAAGACTGTTTCTTTTCCATTCCTTTGCATCCTAAAGATTCACAACGTTTTGCTTTCACCCTTCCCTCGTGTAATCACGAAGAACCAGATCAAAGGTTTGAGTGGGTGGTGTTGCCACAGGGGATGGCTAACAGTCCCACGATGTGCCAGATGTATGTGGGGAAGGCACTCGCACCTCTCAGACGTAAGTATTCCTCCACCAAGATCATTCACTATATGGATGATGTGTTATTGGCCGCAAAATTAGAACAGACAGTTTATGAGGCTTATAAAGAACTCGTGATGCTGTTGGCTCAACATGGACTGCACATCGCACCTGAAAAGGTTCAAATGGGGGATTCTATCAGGTTTTTGGGAGCGACAATTGGGTATGACAAATTAAAACCACAAAAAATTACCATCAGGACTCAAGATCTCCAAACTCTAAATGATTTTCAAAAATTGCTGGGAGATATTAATTGGATAAGAGGATATTTACATATTCCTAATATTGTGCTCCAGCCTTTGTATGCTACTCTTAAGGGTGATCCAGATCTTGCTTCCCCTCGTAGCCTCACTACTGAGGCTAGAGCGGCCCTTATAAAAGTAGAACAAGCTATACAGCATGCCACTCTATGCAGGGTCCAGAGTGCTAAACCTTTCCAGTTATGTGTGCTTGCCACTATGCGGCAGCCTACTGGAGTACTGTGGCAAGATGGGCCTTTACTATGGATCCACCCACATGTATCCCCAGGAAAATCCTTAGAATATTATCCTGATGCTGTTGCAGCATTGTCACTTAAAGGGATTCAACAAAGCATTCAATTTTTCGGCCAATCACCTTCTTCTCTTATCATACCCTACACTAAAGCTCAACTTAATATTTTATGTGCTACTCTAGACAACTGGGCTATTCTGTGTTGATCGTTTCAAGGGGGTATTGATAATCACTACCCTTCTCATCCATTACTCCATTTTGTTAAAGAACATCCCATCATTTTCCCTAAGGTAACTTCATCCAGTCCAATTCCGGGGGCTGTTAACATTTTTACTGATGGTTCCAAGTCTGGAATGGGAGCTTATGTAATTAATGACCCTCCCCCTATCCAGCATCAATTTGCTCCTGGAAATCCACAATGGGTAGAACTACAAATTGTTATTGAAGTTTTTAAACAGTGTTCTTTTCCTTTTAATCTTATTTCAGACTCCAGCTATGTGGTACAAGCACTAAAAGTCCTGGAGACCGTGGGAACTATTAGTGATGCCCACAATGTGTCTGTTTACTTTACTAAGCTTCAACAGCTTATCTCTAACCGCACTGCTTCTTTTTATCCAATGCACATCAGGGCTCACACCTCTCTTCCTGGTCCGTTATCCCAAGGTAATGCCTGTGCGGACTTAGCCACTAGAGGCCAATTGATATGCTTGGCTTCCTCCTTAGAGAGGGCTAAGTTGTTTCACCAAAACTTCCATGTTAATGCATTAATGCTGCACAGGCGTTTTTCCATTTCAAGAGCGGATGCTCGGCAGATAGTATTGCAATGTCCCCATTGTGTCACATTTCTTCATCCCCCTAATTATGGAGTAAACCCACGGGGATTAAAGCCATTGATTGTTTGGCAAATGGATGTGACACATATACCTGACTTTGGTAACCTTAAGTATGTGCATGTTTCCGTTGATACGTGCTCTGGAATTATCCATGCTTCTGCTTTATCGGGAGAAAAGGCACGTAATGTCATTACTCACTGTTTAGAGGCATGGGCAGCATGGGGTGCACCTGCATCCCTTAAGACTGATAATGGACCTGCTTATACTGGCAGACAATTTACAGTTTTTTGTTCTACTATGGGAGTG
Organism: Callospermophilus lateralis; assembly: GCF_048772815.1. Lineage (NCBI taxonomy): Eukaryota > Metazoa > Chordata > Mammalia > Rodentia > Sciuridae > Callospermophilus > Callospermophilus lateralis. The sequence goes on from NW_027516249.1 coordinate 157,076, forward strand.
CAACTTACTCATGGTTTGCCTTATAATCCTCAAGGACAAGGCATTGTTGAGCATGCTCATCGCACCTTAAAGGAAACTTTACAAAAACAAAAAGGGGGAATAGGAGCTGAACACACTCCTAAAGAACGCCTGTCCTTAGCTCTCTTTAGCATTAATTTTTTGAATTTGGATATTCATGGTTGCTCTGCGGCCGATAGACATGTGTCCCCTCAGCCCTCTGTGATTGGCTATGTTAAGTGGAAGGATGTTCTTACGATCCAATGGAACGGCCCTGACCCTGTGCTGACATGGGCACGAGGATCTGTATGTGTTTTTCCCCAGGATCGTACGGAACCATTGTGGGTCCCTGAACGCTTGACAAGAAGAGTCTCGACATCAACTGACCAGCAACAAGAGATACCACAACAATCCTGTGATGAGGATCTTCATTCTACTAAGTGCTCTGGCTCTGGTTCTGGTGCCGATGGCACAGGCGACACCAATGCGGTGGTGGGCAGTGGCACGGGCATGGCCAATGCCGATGCCGGTTCATGGTAATTCTAGTGTCCTCCCCACTCTTTTTTCTACCTCATGTGAGATGTCTGCTCCCTGTGCCTCTCCTAGAGGGGACATGGAGAGAATTTTTAATCAATCTCAAGTTAATCTCACAGGAGTTTTTTGTTTCAGCCTTAGAAACGCTAATTGCATTAGCCTTAAGACCAAAAATTTGACTAACTGGGAGGACCCATTGCGGTCCAATCAGGTCTCAGGAAGCATTATCAGTGCTGTATTGAGCAAGGTAGCTTCGGGGAATCAATCAGGCTCAGAGACCCCTGCAAACAACAGCTCTGCTCTTAACATAACTACCTTGGCTATTATCTCCGAGGTACTAATCCCAGTGCCTCCTTTTTCTAGTAGTATTTATAATGCCACTCATTTCAAGGCCTCTCCTTACTGTTCCCCTAATCTTGGTTTCCCCCCAATATTTACGCCTTGTCAGGATCATTCTTGGGAGAAACATCAAGTTGCTAAAGTTTCTCCCTTTCCCCCTCTCTTGATAGGTATGTTTATAACTTTAACAATAGTGCCAGCTCCTCTACAGGAGTAGGTTGGTCCTGGTTTTAATGGCTGATTTCCAATGAAAAGGGGGCTTCAGTCGATATTTCTGCACTGGCTCAGTTGGTAGGAGCCAAAAGTTGGCTGGCTAATATTTCTGGTACTGTTAGGGAAAGTGAACAAGGTAATAGACTTACATCTGTTTTATTCAACTCTGTTGTATAATGCCACATTGCCTCCTGCAATGGTCTGTGTCCAATCCCCCTTCTTATTCCTTTTGGCTAAGGCCACCTCATCGGGGATGCTGGATTGTTCTCATACTACCTGTCTCTTATCTGAGTGTTGGAATGGTTCCTGGACTGTAGCAGTGTTTATGAAGATTCCAACTTTTGTCCCAATCCCGGTCACTGCGGATCCTGATAAATTCCCTATTGTTGAGCTACTTAGAGTCCGCAGAGATTTTGGAATCACAGCGGCTATAGTGACAGCCGTGGCGGTATCTGCTGCTGCAGCGGTTACGGCCGGAGTGGCTATGGCCAATCAAGTACAAACTGCTGCCACTATTAATCAAGTTGTCCAACAAACTTCCACCATACTTGAATCCCAAAATACAATTAATCAACATATTTTGTCAGGGATTTTAGCTGCCAACCAAAGAATAGATTTACTCTAAGCTCAGGTAGAAGAATTGGCTGACTTAGTGCTTTTGGGTTGTGTTGAACAACGTGCACATTTATGCATAACCTCTGTCAGATTTAATGATTCCAGGAATGCTTCCCGCACCATTGGCGAATATTTGGCTGGAAATTGGTCCATGGAAGCGGAAGACATGATCCAGTCTCAACTAACCCAGATAGCTGTCTTGAATAGAACCCGTGTTGATCCCGTGACTTTGGGTCAATTCACCGATTGGATATCTTCTGCCTTTTCCTTTTTTAAAGAGTGGGTGGGGGTAGGCATTTTTGGTGCAATGTGTTGCTTCGGTATGTTTCTCTGTTTGTGGTTTCTCTGTCGCCTCAAGGCCCGCAGTGCTCATGATAAGGCTATGATCATCCAAGCTCTTGCAGCTTTAGAAAATGGCAATTCACCTCAAGTCTGGCTTGCACATCTTAAACAGTAAATCTTTGACATGGTCGTTGCACCCCAAGTTATTATAACATTGCACTGGGATCGGCATGTCTTTCCTCGTTATTCTCTTAGTGTTGGAAAGCCCTTGCACTCTGCCGGTCTTGCTGCCATTGCACGCAGGTGGGTTTCCACACTAATGCTTCTCTATTGCCTTAAAGTCCGTGCCTTTCTTTCGGGGTGCTGTCAACTCGTTTGTCGTTGTGTACAGCCACAGTTCAGCCTTAGCTGTCCCCCTTCGTCCACCTTCGTCACGATACAGGATGCGAGGCAAGGCACTGCACTTGAGTGATCCTTGAAGTGGACCTCAAGGAGAGCATGTCCTATTGCATGCGGGTTTGATGTCCACGCCCCGCCCCACGAAAAAAGGCGTCGGCTGATATGGCTTCAGATCTGGGGAAGGGCCCTCCTTAGGACTGAGCCATACTATGCAGCCACTTCTGCACAGTGGGATAGGACCTCTACTCTCGCCTGTATTGTTTTCAGAAAACAGAAGGGGGGAACTGTGGTGAGCCGTTTCTGCAGATTATGGTCGCCATTGCAAGATGGCGCTGGCTCCACTGTGGTCTGTAATAAACAACTCCTTGTTTGGGAGAATTGGTGCATGGTTTCTCAGCACCCTGTGAGAAAGTTCCACGTGGCAGCTTCGCATCGGGGCTTGGGATGCTTTATTAAGGCTGGGAGGGGCATCCGACGGGGAATTAGAAGAAATATCAAGGGCCTGAATAAACTGCTGAAAGAAGATTCCTGAGTTGCGTCTTCCTTGCGGGCAAGGGGTCGCGACAACAGGCCTTGTTTGGTCCATCTTCTCTACAATAAGAAGAGAGAGACTGATTCAGACACATCAATTCATCCTGACCTGGTTGTTTTCTGTGGAAGATGACTATTGCTCTCTCAGGTCCTACATAGCTGCCTACATCTTCTCTAAGGATCATTTCTTCATGGATCGTTGAGTTTCTCAGCCGGTGAAAGATCAGCTACATTACTATATTGTAAGGCGAACTCTGTCCCTGCTCTTCTGTCTGTTATATTAAGGGAAGAGTGTATGGTTAGGTTCAATAATAGCATCGATATTGGTTAGGAATCATTCTGCGGGATGAATAATGGTATTGGCAACCTGCGATATTTACAAGAGTATATAGGTGAAATATAAGTATGAAAGCAGAAATTTGGTAAGATTTGAAGGCCACAAGGGCATTGGGCCCTTGAGTGGGATACTTAGCTTTGAATTATGTCCTGCACAGTTGTCTCAGATAAATCAATACACAATGGCATAGGACCTTGTAACTTGGATGATTGAATGTTGAACAGAACATCCAGTCAAAAAGCAATAGTCGATAGGATTTGGAAGGTATTCGGTAGGCTAAGAAGAAGAGTGAGTATAGGATTTGGACCAAAAGTTCTTAACAATAGGGTTTCGGGTAGAGAGTGAAGGTGAATGTCAGCACATGTGAAGAGTCAGTCGCAATGATGAACTGGGGAAAACATGTATGAAAGCACATATCAATAAAGACATTAGGAAATCAAGTAAAGTATAAAGTGAGTGATAGGATTACACATTTTCAACAGGCTGGAGCTTGAATTTATAATCTTAAGAGGAAACAAATATGTAGTCACAAATAGAATTGACATTTGAGAACATTAGGCAACATGGACATGGATGATTTTAGTAATCCATGTTCACTTCCCATTTAGGCTTTGATACAATTGTACATGTGACCTTTGCTTTTTGTGTCCAGAATATTTCTGTGATAAAATGTATATGCAGATCTGGTGACATGAGTATTTCTTCCACCATTTCAGGGAGCAATATTTTGAAGACGTATAAATTAGTATGGGGGTACAAATAGGCGTACCCTGTGTCTATGAATATAGAGATAATGCAAGAATACACCATTCTGTGAATAAACAATATAACTGGATCCACTTTAAATAATGGATTGAATAGATATCTGAAAATATATCAGAAATGTTATATTGATATACAATCATTCATTCCAACCAGTTATATATCTAATGGTCATCTTAGGGTTATGGTTTATCATGAAGGGTGTGTGAGATTTGTTTCAAAATGATTATGGAAATCGATTATAATGTATTTGGAAAGAAGTCTCATTAAAAGACCAGTCAAGAAACATAGAGAAATACATGTGTTCTGGAGAAGAAAGCGATTAAAAGTGAAACAAATGCCTATAATTTTGCTAACTAGTGGATGAAATATGTATCCTATGATGTGCAAAAACTGAAAAATAGTAAGGTACCACTGTTGAATAAAAATGAACATCAAAAGATGCATCATGTCCCATAGGAATCTACTTGCATTGATGTTAAACTGGGTCAGTAACTGTAGAAATATTAGGATTTGTATGTACCTTTCACTGAAGTTAGTTTTCAGTACTAGGAAACAAATATATATTTCAGGTGAATGAATATTTCTGAGAATAGTGGTGTGAAAAGTTGATTATTAATCCACATACATGAACATGAATGAATTTAGGGAGTGTATATAAGACACATACATTTCATATTATGAAAATTCTGGAGAGTGTGTGTGTGTGTATATATATATATATATATATATATATATATACACACACACACACACACAAACACACACACACACACACACACACACACACACACAAACAACCACAGACAATAAACATACCAATTCATATGCCAAACAAAATTCACCATGAAATATATATCATCCACAGATCCAAAAACATTCATTTCACTGAACATGGATTTATGTATAATGTTGTTCTACTAGGAAGCTCACCTATAGCTTGAAATTTCAGTTCCAACAGCTTTTAGGAGGAGTAATCTCTTCTCACAATTTGTAACTGCCAAGTCAGGCACCTCACAAAAATTTACTTGTGATATCACGTAGGATTCTATATGTGCATATAAAAATACATGTGCTGAATAGGCTACAGAGAAAGGGAGACAGGAATACACATATTTTTTAACTTTAAAAACACATGGAGAACTATTTCAATTAAAAATTGACTAGATTAATAACACCTACCATTTATCTTGCAAAAGGCAATTCCAATATACACCATGTCTCCTCTGAACTGCTTGTATTTCAATTTTGTTTCGGTTATTTTTCTCCATCATATTAGTATTAGTTGTTAGAGTCTCATAGAGTATGGGTTATTGTGAGGGATATAGTATTTTGAATGGAAAATTGAAAAATGAATCCAATGAGTATGCATATATATGCTATACAATAATCTTCCCACTCTCATCCAGAACAATGCCTTGACATTACCTTCGCCCCAAGTAAGACACAATTAGAGGAGTAGAGTTAAAATATCTGTGAATACATATCTGGGATGGAAAATTCTCAGGAGTTCACAAACATGGATGTGGTAGAGGAGTTTCCAAAAGAAAAGGACAGGGTTGATCTCCCAACCTGATCTTTCAATAAAATTGGGAGTCATCTTGACACACAGCCATGAGAACATAATTTTTTCTTTACTATAAATTAGTGCAAATTCCAAACCTACTTGGAATTCCTGCCCATGCCTTGAACTCACCCATATCTGGCTTTCTGACCAGATTGCAGCCCTCTCTGAAACTTTAGTGACACCTCATAAATATTGGCCTTCCCTGGCCAAAGACCCTCTCTAGGCTCTAATGGTCCTCATAATTTTTGATGCTGGGGCCAGCAAATAAAAAATGTAACCTATAATTAGTGTGATGCTTGTCAAAGTTCTGTTTTCTGTAACTCCCCTTTTGTGTAACTTTCTGGGGTATAAAGCTGGGTTGTAGGAAATGTGGGGATGCTGTCTTGTTTCCGCTGTTTGAGAGGGAGAGGCAGCCCACCCGGATGAAATAATAAGCTTGCTTTAATTTGATTTTAATTGGAGTCAGTGGTCTTTTCTTGCATCCTGGTCTAATATATTAGAGTTCCCCAGTGAGATGACCCGACCAGATCACAAGACCAGACTCCTGGAAATTCTGAAACTGGCCTTTCCTCCAAGGCTCCGGGCTGGAGAGCCAAGTTCAAAGGCCTTGGAGTGAGCCTTCAGTCCGGGGAGCACTGCAGTGAACCATCGCACTATAACTATTAGCAAGCACCTGGTGGAGGAGGCCTCCATAGGTAAGTGGTATCTTTATAACATCTGATATCCGGTAAAGGGACATCTCTTCTGATGACAGAGAGGTGGCATGGGGAGGCTCACATATACTCCTGTCCGGGACAGTAACAAGAATCATTCTGTCCTCTGTTCTGTTCTGTAGGGAATTCCTCTGAAAGGGTAGAGAGGTGCCAACGGGCACGCAGGAGCTCCTTCCCCGGAGCTTTAGCAAGACGTTGTATTGCTCCTCTGTTTTTCTGTTTCTTCACCGGTTTTCTGTTTCTTTGTGTTTTTTTCTGTGTTCTGTATGTTTTTGGTTTGTTAGTTTTTGTGCGTTTTGTTGTGTGATTTCTTTGGTAAAAACATAATGATATTGGACGTGAAAATGGGTAATAAAGCAAGTAAGCCTGACACCCCTTTGGACTGTGTTTTAAGGAACTGTGATGAACTTTCCCCCCCTTTGTCAAGCAGGATGAGAGAAGCCCCTAGCTGGTTGCCTGGAGCACACCCACTGCAGAGGGCAATGCCTGCTGGTGACCTAAGAACTGAGTATCTCTTAGGTGAAAAAGTGAAACTCCTTTAAAACCGCTTGTCCCTCCAGATCAAGAGAGTCACAACCTTTCGGCAGAATCCCCTGTGTTTCTCCTTTGTTAGCAAAGCAGTAAACCTCCCTTTTTCTTTTTCTCAAACGCTGTCCTCATTATTAAATTGGTATTAATTGGCTTCAACATCAGGAACCAAAATTTAAGTTACAAATTTTGATACCCTCCCCCGGACCCTGGGACTTTTTGAGAGCTGACTACTGAAATATTAGGAGACGGAGCGTGCTAGGGGTGGAACTGAACCAGAGGAGCTAATCCTGTAAGTAAAGGAGGGACTGAAGGACTCCCAGCAGCTGCCAAAGCCCTGTTGCTTCAGAGAATTCCCTCCTTCCGTCCCTGCACTGTAAGAATTATGCCACCTCTGTCTTATTAAAAAAGAGAATAAGAAAAAGGGGACACTAAATGCAGTAAAGTCACCATGGAGACCCTTGATTTCACATTTCAGGTTGCTCCTCTTTGAAAACATCTGTTCCCCTTGTGGGGACATCTATCGTGCTAGAGGTGTAGGAGATTTTTCTCTTATCTGTTATGTTTTAAAGGCTTCTGTCTGTCAGCCATAGTCTGGAGCTCCTTTCTGTCTGTCTTGTGTCTTTGTTTCTGGCCCTTAAAGACATGTGCAATAATGTGTTCATATTATAAATTGTTTCTTGGGAATGATCTTAGCTCAATGTGTGTCTAAATGATGACGTTTTATTGTAACAATCTGGTATCTGAATGGGTTTTTGAAGCATTGTACAATCTTGCAGTTAAAAGTCTGGTTCATATAATTGTTTAGTTTATGATTTTAGATAATTCATGCAAGAGAACTTAAATACTTAGCATGGAAAACTGAAGAACTCTATTTCCAAGTTGGCAAGTAACTTCCCAAACATTCAGTCTTATTTTTCACCAGTTTTGAATTGGGTAGACTGGGAAAATATCACAGTGTGTACCAGTGAATTAATTTGGAAAAGGATAGTAAATCATAGTAAGATATCTGTTGACAGAACAAGATGTAAAGATATAAAATTTTGTGAATTGTAACTTAAAATTGTACCATAATTTTCAACATCCAAACCTGAAAATTATGGTTAAAATGCCTTAGGCCTGAGGTGTCTGCTCAGAATAGCAGTTTTTCCCTGCTCCTTCCAGACCTCAGCCAGGCCTTATGTTGAAATGCAAATGAAAGAAGCCTACTAGCTCAGTAGGAGACTGATCTGAGGCCTAAGGGGGGGGGGAGAAAAAATTACATTGTATGGTATTTACTAATAACTGCCCAGTCACTTTTTCTAGGACTCTTATTTTTTTCCTTAGATTCTGTATTGTTTTTAACTCATGATTTTGATCCTACAGTCTAAGGTTAATGTTTTTCTGATCAGTTCTATCTTTGATCAACAGTGGAGTTTTTGAAACATTGCAATGGAGATTTCACCTGCGAAAAGCTACAAGGCTTTTACTATAATTATGTGTGCACACTCTTGTTATGTGTTGTATGTGTATATATACATATGCCCGTATATCATGTATATTATATACAAATTAACATACATAAGGAGTGCTCATAAAAAAAGGAGCACTCACAAAAACAAATTTTAAAAAGCGGATCCAAAGATCTTTAATTTACGTGATTTAAATGGTTCACTTTAAATTGGATAAACAGATAAAAATAAATGTCTTTAAATTTAAGCTTACATGTTTTTCTAGGTGTTCAAAAATCTAATAAAATATTAATGTCGACAAAAGGTCTAATATGCCTTGGTTCTAGGACTTTTCCTTCAACAAAAAAATGGTCTACACTGATCAATACTTTTGTCTAATATTTTGATAAATAAATAAATTAAATTTAATATTTGATTACTCATTCATGAGTATTCTTGTTAGATATGTTATTGATTTACTAAGGTCTGTATAAGTTTGTTCTAAAGTCTGTATAAGATTGTAAAAATCAGTCATGTGTAAAAGACACAAAAATTTCTTAAAACATACGTTTACCAATAACATTGTGTTTATTAAGTTTTATTTTTCTAGAGCAAGCAACCATAAATATTAAACAACTTATTAAATACGATCTGTTATTTTAGAGCACTGTACTGCCATTTCTTTAAAAGCTAAACTTGGTTAATGTAGAAACATCAATGCAATTGTGATGCTATTAATGTGCTCATATCTTCCAGGAATACAAGTCTCTAAGGTAGAAACTTTAAAAGAGCATTATGTGAAGCTGGTGTTCTGAAGTTGTATGGTAAAAAAAAAAATATATTGGGCATTTATTTACCTTTTATCAATAAGATATGTAAACTTTTATGTTACTTTTTACATTGGGGAACAATTTGAATGTATTTTTATGTTAATGAGAGCCTTAGCTATGAAAAAGATAAAACTTTCAGCGTTTATTTTATTCATGTTTTAAATGTTATATTATATGGTGTTAACTAATGTTCATGTGACCTCAAACAATTAATGTTAACTTTTTAAACTGATATTTAAAAACAAAGATCATCTTTAGAACTAAAACACTTAAGATTTATAAAGAGCCCTGCCTTACTTGAGATAAGGCTCTGTGTCCCAACTTACTACATGTGAGAATGACTACAAAAGCAGTGGGTCAGATGTTATTTCATTTAAAGTTACATTCAAAAGTTCTTTTTTTTCATATCAAGATTATTAGGATCTCAAACAAGAAATATAATAAATAACTCAGCCTAAAAATTCAGGGTAGCTATTACACGAACTAAGTATATTTACTCTTGTTAATTTTATTTTGTAATTTCCTTATAAGTGATCTAAAGATTCCCTGTTAGTGTTTTACAGAAGTGTTGCTTTAAGAACACAACATGGGTTAATTAAAGATAACAAGTCATCACCAAAAGACAGACAGAATAATACAGATCCCAATTAATAAAAAGATAAATAATTTTAAATTACAGACATTAAAGCCCAGTACTCTTAATATAAGGCTGCTAAAATTTATTTGCTGGATGTTTAAAATTAGGATTTAAAATTAAAGTTAAATGAAAAGGGCCAAGAAAACCAATATTTGATTCTTACCCTCTGAGTCAGTCTGTATCCAGGGAACAGGGGACTTCCCTAAAGAGCTTTGCAACTCTGAGCCACTGGAGAACAGAAAGCCAATCAGTGCATTTTCTATGAAGAAGACAGTCATCAGAGAAGGGAGACATCCCTGATGCTTCCGAGGGAAGCCACAGGGTCAAGCAAGACCTGGACACACCTAGCGAAAATGGCACTAGCAGAACTGAGAAGCTGCTCTCAAGTTTCCCCAGGAATGACTCCCGTAAAAGCTCAGCTGACTGTTCATAATAGATAGAAACAAAAGTCAGTTTGACTGCTTCATCTTAAACATTTAGGAAAGACAGTTAAACGCAAAATACAGCCATTCCTGGGCATTTTAAATAATAACAGTAATAATAATATTTTAAGGTATACACTTTATGTTAGCCTCCCAAAATAAATAAGACTGGAGGCTACAAAGAAGGGTTCTCAGAGAGGAATGCCTGATAACTATAAAAAGAGACTATCAAGAGGAGCTGCCAGAGGCAGAAGTTTTTAGTTTAAGGACTACAGATATTCCTAACCTACACAGGTAATATTGGAGTTTCCTAGTACAATTATCCAGCCTTGAGTAACAGAATTAAGGGTTTCTCTATTAGACACAGAGGTCATACTAGTAAAAGAATTTTGCAGGATCAGATGGTATTAAATTATAACACTGTATTTTATGGGGAGGGACAACTGTAACCCTAAATGTTAAATATTAAGTTGACAGTCCTGATAACTGGGGATATTTAAGACTGGTGAGGGAACTTCTATACAGTGACATGTTCCAGCTGCTGCAACATTTATTCAGTACTCATGTATTTTGTTTCTCTCATAGAAGAACCCATCCCCAGATGACTTTACAACCTGTACTTCCCCAACCAGACTTCAAACCGAACTGACTTCGAAAAGGAAACTCATGTCTCTCAGACCGTACCCCCTCACGTCACCCTCTCTCAGCTCAGAAGAAGTCAAAATGAGTGACGCCTCGCTTCTTACTACAATGGAGCCAAAAATAAATAGACTATCAATATAAGTAATTAATTAAGTCAGTAAAATCAGGGAGACCGGTTTTGGGTGAGTTCAAAAAATGGGGAGACTGTTACCTGAGGAATTAAATTTCCCTCAGTGCTCGTCCCCTACCCTATCAAAGATTTGAAAGGGACACATTAGAAAATGGGGGAATGATAGACCCAACCTGATATTTTATTTAAATTGGAGCCATCTTGACACAAAGCCATGAAAAGATAATTTTGGCTTAACTATAAATTACAGCAAATTCTGAACCTGCTTTGAATGCCTGCCCATGCCTTGAACTCACCCATGCATGGCTCTCTGACCAGATAACAGCCCTCTCTGAAACTTTATTTACACCTCATAAATATTGGCCTTCCCTGGCCAGACGACACTCTCTGAGGCTCTAATGGTTCTCATAAATTCTGATGTTGGGGCCAGCAAAAAAAAAAAAATGTAAACTATCATTAGTGTGATGCTTGTCAGAGTTCTGTTATCTGTAACCACCCTTTTCTGTAACATTCTGCGCTATAAAGCCATTCTGTAGGAAAGGTGGGGTTGCTCTCTTGTTCCCGCGGTTTTGGGAGGGAGACACAGCCCGGGTGGTGGAAATAATAAGTTTGCTTTAATTTGATTTTAATTGGAGTCAGTGGTCTTTTCTTGCGTCCTGGTCTAAAAGGTAAACACTCCACCAACATGGAGCTCTGCCTGCCTAAAGACTACTTGAGAAACTGCCTCTGAGGATGGGCACTTGACATATATGTTGTTGTCAGGAGCTTTAGCTTCCATTCTAAGGAGACCATTAAAGCTGAGTCTGCATCTATGTGACCTGGAGGACATTGTTTCTTATTTTCCAAATAACATGAGGCAGCAGTGCTGACTTCTCTCTTTGTAGGTAAACTGTGGCCACTGAAAGCTAAGTGTCTCCGCATGTGGACTGTGAAGCCATTTGGTCATCCTCCACTTTTCATGGTGTTTCTTGCTGCTGCACTGGGAGTTTGGTATTTGCTTCACGAAATACAAGGAGTTCAACTGGGACACAGTGCTGGAGGGAGTCCTGTCACGTGTGGTGGGTCAGGGTCTGCAGGAGAATGCACCAACCAGGCTTCTATTCCACATAGCTTGTCCCCTTAACCATAGCAACCTGATTCTGAACATTGCCCTGAAACATCTCCATATAACAAGATGCCTTTTATGGAGAGGATTCAGACATATACGTGATTCCTGTCTGCACCATGTCAGCCACAAGCCATTTGGAAGTCAATGACAGATCCACATGGCTTGACAAGAGATGCTTTATCACACACCTGCACATCACAGCTCTGGGCCCACTACTCAGCAGCCTCCAACGTACTGGTATCTGTGTTATACACCGTTTTCATGAAACCCAGTCAATCAAGGCACTGTCTGGTACCCTCATGATCAGCAACAGGACATCTAAAGATTCTCCAGGGCCACCTGGTCATGGGAATTTCAAAAATTTCATGGTATTTATCTAGCCATTTTTCAAGGATGAATTTGGGGAAACTGTGGGTTTAAATTCATTCAGGAACCATTAAATTTTGAAGAAGCACATTTCAAGGAAAGCTCTGGTGAACTCTCAGAGGCAAGGCTTCCCAAAGAGTGGCCCAAAGGACACATGAAGCCAGGCCCATTGAGGTCTCCAATGTAAGGTCCATGTATGTTTTGACTCTCAACTATGGTGGCCAATCTTTCAGAATAAAGTCATGTGATATCCAGGCTGAGTTTGACAGTACTCTTTGGAAAGCCACCCTTTTCTATATCTCAGTTTTCAAGGGTGAATCTCATGCATGGCCACCTAAAATCCCAACACAATTCATGGCAATACTTCTCTGAGGTTAGTTCCATTACTCAGTCTCTATGGGAAATCACACCATAGTTCAAGCTCAGGTGGACCCAGGCATCTTTACCAACCACCACACAGCTGACCACAATTAAAACCAAAACACTCCCACATGGCCCTCATCTTCTTCCACATATACACTCATCATAACCTCTGGCTGGAGGTTTCCATGAGGGGCGCAGCCCAAGACACTGTCCAAAATAAGCACACTTGAGCCTCATTTGCCTAAAGTCAGCTTGGCCTGGACACCCTTCCTGTGAACAAAGAGTGATCAATTAGTCCTGCTCTATAACTGCTCCGCTTCTCCAATTTGAGGCCTACTGACTGTCTGGTATAAATTCTTCATGAGAATTTGTGTCATGAGAAAACTCAAGCACCTATCGGCTAGCCTCTAGAGGGCTTTGAAGAACTCATTTGACCCAAAGAATTCCTATTTTCACTTGATGGAGGTCAGGAAGGTTACAAAAGATGGCGAGACACTTCATCCACAAAGACTGCTCTTTTGGCCATTTTGGTTATGAATGCACACTTGGAAACTTTCTTTAGATGCATCAGATGCTGACAATCTAAGCCACTGCCTCACAAAGGGCCAAGAGGCTGATTCAGCCACATCCCTTTCCAAAGCAATTAAGCAAAGAGCCACAGGTGATGCCCATTCATTTCCGTTTGTAAACTGTTTTCTTCAGGCTTCACAAAGGGGTGGCCTGAGGCAAAGACCTTCCTGACATTCAGGACAACAGAACAATAGGTAAGCAAAAAGCCCAAAGCAGTGTTTCTCCACTGAGACTTTACTGGTCACACAGAATTCTGAGTTTTTGAGATGCTCCCATTCCCTTCAGCTATTAAGTACATGCCCATGTCAGAGAGCTTGGAGGTGGTGCATATCTTGGAAACAAATCCATGAGGCTATTCTGGAGAGTGGCCCGTATTCAAGAAGAAGAGAGAAACTTAGGAAGGTAGTAGGTGTTGCCCATCCATAAGGCAAGCCACTCTCCATTCTTAAATTGGGCAGGATGAATGCTGGGAAGCTTTCTACCAGACAGGACACAACCATTGATGCATTCTCTTTTCAAATGTCTATAACCATGTATACAGTGGGATACACATAGAAACTCTCATGTTGTCAAACAAATTTCTAGAAACATTCCACTCCAAACAAACAAACCGACTTATTCTCAGAACATGAGACTTAACAACAAACTCATAGGGACACCCACAACAGCACCTCCTTCCCCCAAGTATGTCTGTGACTATCCTCAGTGTCCTCTGACTGGTGGGCCATACTATGTTCCCCGAAGTGGCCTGTTCTGTCTCAGATCTGGTCTTCTTTGCAAACTCTTTGAAGTTGTCAGGAGCCATGGTTGAGCCACTACCTGCTTTCTCAGAAAAGGCTTCTATTCAGACCTCTCCTGGCATTTGGCCATCATCACTTAAGTAGGTACCAAGAAAGACTGACTCTGTCCTTGATAAATCCAAACAATTGAGACCACTGGGACTGGGACTGGGACTTCTCTGGGTGCCTGGCAGTCAATCACCAAGGAAGTGTGGTAGGTGACTTCCTTCAGGAAATGAATGAGGTCACTGCCTTGGCAACCACTTTGTACTAACAGTTGCTTCCAAGGGTCCCATGAGATGGAGTCTGCCCCTACTTCCTGTGACACTTACACAAGTTAGAATGGTATATCAACCACAGGCACCCAGGAACAGCTCTCCACACAGACCTGGGCCTGGTTTGGTCCATTTAATCTACATTAAGAAGAGAGAGGCTGATTCAGTCACATTCCTTCATCCTGACCAGGTTGTTTGACATGGAAGTTGACTTTTGCTCTCTCACATGCTTCATAGGTGCCTACATCTTCTTCAGGGATGATTTCTGCATGGAACTTTGAGGTTCTCAGCAGGTGGAAGATCACCTACATTCCTGTATTGTAAGATCAACAATTTCCCTGTTCTTTTGTAAAGTTAGATTGAGGGAAGAGTGTATGGTTAAGGTTAATAACAGGTTCGATTTCGATTAGGAATCATTTTGCAGAATAAATAATGGTATTGGAAACCTGTGATATTTACATGAATATGCGGTGAAATATAAGTATGAAAACAGAAATCTAGGTAAGATTTGAAGTCCATAAGGGCATTGGGTGGCATGGACCCCATCCTTTGAAGCAGGAATGATCAAATAGCCCTGCTGCTAATACTGCTCTTCTTCTCCAATTTGAGGCCTACTGACTGTCAGGTATATATTCTTACTGTGATTTGGAGTCATGAGAAAACCCAAGCACCTATGGGCTAGCCTCTTCAGGTCTTTGAAGAACTCATTTGACTCAAAGGATTGCTATTCTCACTTGAAGGTAGTCAGGAACTGAAAAAGTCATCGAACGTTGGAGGAAAAGACCAACAAGAAACTGTCTCATGCCAAAAGAAATGGTTTATTGGGGGTCCAGCATCTGGGGCTCAGAGCTCACTCCAGAGGAGGAAAGAAAAAAGATCCCCGAGAACAACTTGAGCAGAGTTTATATACATTCTTTAGAGAGGGCAGGGACTTTACATACATCATATCCTCCTTTAGGAAATCATCATACACCGCAGGAAAATCAAATAGCAACTCTAAAACAAGATTAGCACATCCATTGGCGGGAACAGGTCGGGCAGGGGGTGATTTTTTAGCCCTGAGAAGGGTATACAATTAAACTGGTTGGTTGAAGCCCTGAGATGTATTCGTGATGAGCTGCAGGGTTTCTGGGAAGGGGTTGTTTAGCTACTAGGTGGTCAGGGAAGATTTCAACACACATCTAATGGGCAGTTCTGGGAATTGTCTTAACTGCCACAGGAATTTCAGGTTCTGAGTGCAGCTTGGAAACTTTACAAAACCTGGTTCTTTACGTTTCAATTTAAATTTCTTTTATTCTTTCATTTTCCACTCCTTTTTCTGACTACTTTTAATCTTAAAAGTAATGAATCATAATTATTGCGGGTTCTCAGATTCTATTTCTGCCAGTGGATATTATTTTTATCTGATTACCATGAGTTTTTTCCTGCCCAATCTGAACCTGGAGAAAGGAAACTATGCAGTTTAGCAAACAAGGTCCCACATTTAGTAACACCCTAAGGATGATCAGGGGTCCAGCTAAGTCTGATAAAAGTTTAGTTAACCAAGAGGACTGGGTAAACCATGACTCAAAACACCCTTGTTGAATCTCCCTTTCTCTCTGGTGCTCTTCAAGGCATTTTCTCAATTTACTCATGGATTCTTTAAAACTCCACTATGGTCAGCATAAAAACAGCATTCTTCTCTCAGTGAAGCACAGATACCCTCCTCCCTCATGAAGAGGAGGTCTAATCCTTTCCTTTTCTGTAAAACAACCTCAGAGAGAGAGGTTAAGGATTCCTGCAAAACTGTGATGGAGGTCTCTAACGTTTTCAAGTCTTGATCTATTGCTGTTTCTAATCGGGCCATTTGTTGTGACCCACGGATCATAGCAGCTGTTCCCGTACCCACTCCTGCAGTAACTCCTATCCCCAGTAGGATGGCTAGAGTAAGAGACACTGGCTCCCGGTGAAATCAGGTTGTTAGTCCCCCTAGTAGACCTTCAAATTATTCTGCATCATCATAGAGCACCCTGGGGAGTATCTGCACCATTACACAATAATTTACAGAGCTATCTAATACCTGGGCTGAAATGCAAGGAGTTCTGATTGTGTGGGGTTAAGTACCATAATGGTTCCTTTAATTAATTCCCAGGGGGAGGAGTCAGCTGTATTCTGGACTGGGAAAGTAGGCAAAGACTGAAACCAGGAAGTATGAGATGGTAGAGGGGTTCTGGTAGATCTAGGCATGGGAGGTTTAGGAGGTTTAATTCCTGGCTTGAGGGGATTGGGCCCTATTGCTGTGGGCTTTTCTTCCTTTTTAAGCTGGATGGTGAACCAGAGAGCAAAGTCATAACCAGGGCCATAAATATAAAATCGCATTCCCCTAGTAATTCCCATAGGCCATGTTGTTCTGAGGTATCCCCTTCCTTTGGAAGTGAAAGTTATTTGAGGGGGTAACATAGACTATTCTTTCCACAGCGAGTTTTTGACACCGCTTGGCTAGCGGCACATTTCTTGGGATCAATCCAGGTGTCATTTGGTCCTACCTGAATCATACTGTCTGGAGAGTTTGGGTTCCACCATGCACTCCCGTTTGTTCACATCCCCAAGATCTACAATAAAAGTCAATGGGTCCTCCACAGGTTTGGGCCTGTTTGCAACTTCGGAAATCAGCTGGGCACACATAAAAATCAAGACTGGCTAGTTTACACCTCAGTTGGGGAGACGACATCCATAATTCATGGGGTAAGGTGGTCTATGTTGCCCTGGTTTGGGTTTGAGTGGGATATGTGTGGGGTCCTCTATGTCAGGGAGATCCCAGTCAGAGAGGCCTATAACAAGCTGACAAATGTCTCGGTGGAGAGATGGACACCTAGTCCATAAGGCGGCTGTATGTGAAATAGACCACACTACTTGCCCAGTAGGATTTATAACTTGCCATTGTTGCTGAACAGGCTGATGGGGATTAGGAATGCTGGTGGCCAGGGGAAGAATCCATAGCCATATCCACACGACAGACACGCAACTTGAGAGGGTTACCAGTCAGTTTCAGTTTCCAGCCGGAATCTGTACAGGGCACAGGCTTGAGATGTGAGGCATGTATCCAGGAAGTGATCCAATCCAATTTCACCACTGTAGGTGTTATAAGAAACACCTGGTATGGTCCTTTCCAGCGGGGTTCCAGGGATGACACCTGATGCCGTCTCACGTAGACTAAGTCTCCCACTTGATAACAATGTGGGGTTTCTTTGTCTCCAGGCTGATAAGCAGTGGCCAACTATTTCCACAGGTATCGCTGGGTGCTGGGTTTGTTCAAGGGCTTTAAGTCTGTCAAGCAAGGGTGTGTGAAAGGAATCATTAAGTCTCGAGTTGGGGTTAGGTCCCTTACTGGAGGAGGGGCACCATAGAGAATTTTATAATTGGTGAGGTTACACAAAGAGGCATAGAGGTTATTTCTTGCAGGAAACAGTGCATAAGATAGGAGCATAGTCCAATATTTTATGCCGGTCTCCAGGCTTAATTTCGTTAAGGTCTCTTTGATGGTTCTATTCATCCTTTCTACCTGTCCTGAGCTCTGGGGTTTATAAGCACAATGTAACTCCCAATTAATCCCCAGGGTCCTGGCGAATCCCTGACTTACTTGGGCTACAAATGCCGGTCCATTGTCGGACCCTATTACCTTAGGCAAGCCGGACCTTGGAAAAATGTCTTCTAGGATCTTTTTGACCACCATCTGAGCCGTTTTTTTCTTCATGGGTAAGGCTTCGACCCATCCTGAAAAAGTACCTACAAAGACTAGGAGATATTTAAGTCCATAACTTGCTGGCTTAATTTGAGTAAAGTCCACTTCCCAGAATTTTCCTGGTCTGGTTCCTCGTAAGTGCTTCCTGCAGGAAGCTTGGATGGGTAAGTATTAACTAATTGACAGACTTGACAAGCTCTAGTCACCTGCTCAGCTATTTCTTTCCTCTTTGTGTCAGTCAATAATAAGTCCTTTCTTCGGTCCTTTAAGAGTGCCTACAACTTCTTTGAGTCTAAGTGGGTGAGCTAGTGTAAGTCTTTGACATAAAGGTGGGCTTTTTGAAATTGTAAACTTGGCTCTGTAGGGTCCCAGAGTTCTGTATCTGTCTCCTCAGATGATAAGTTGCCTGAAGGTTCCAGAGCTGCCAAGTCTCCTGATTTTTGTTCCCCCCCATGTGGAAAAAGTTAACAGAGTCACTTCGTTTAAGGCTGGCAATTAAGCTTCCTCATCTGCCCTTCTGTTTCCAACCACCACGGGGTCGTTTCCCTTCTGGGGCCCTGGACAGTGCCCTATAGCTAGTTCTTTAGGGCCCTGCACTGCTGAGAGAAGGTGGAGGATCTCATCTTCATTCTTTATTTCTTTCCTGGAAGAGGTTACTATTCTCTTTGCTGGTAAATAGCCCTGTGCACATGAGCAGTGGCAAATGCATAGCGGCTGTCAGTGTATATGGTTGCCCTTTTGCTTGTTGCTAGTTCCAATGCTTTCGTAAGAGCAATCAGTTCTGCTTTTTGGACTGATGTCCCTTCTGGGAGACCAGAGGACCAGATGACATTAGTTTTGCTAAGTACTGCTCGTGCAGCCCGCCGCTTACCGTCTTGGAGAAAGCTGCTGCCGTCCGTAAACCATACGACTTCAGGGCGAGGCAGTGGCTGATCCTTCAAGTCTTGTCGTATACTGGTTTTCTCTGCCAGTATGTTTTGACACTCATGAGCGACGGGTCCTGATGATACTTCTGGCAGCAGTGTAGCCGGGTTGAGTGGAACAGGGGGTCCCAGCATTATACTGTCTTTGTCAAGCAAGAGGCTCTGGTAGTGCTTAATTCTGGAGTTTGATAGCCACCTCTCTGGAGGCTGGCAGATGATGCTCTCCAGGGCATGGGGGACTATAATGGTGAGCTTCTGTCCCAACGTTCATTCATGAGCATCTTTTATTAGAAGGGCTGCCACTGCTATAGCTCTTAAGCAAAGGGGCCACACGCTAGCCACTGGGTCCAGTTTTTTTTATAAGAATGCTACTAGCCATTTCCAAGGTCCCAATGTCTGAGTGAGCATTCCCCGTGCTATTCCTTTCTTTTCTTCTATGTAGAGATTGAAGGGTTTATCTACATCTGGTAGTGCTAAGGCTGAAGCAGAGAGCAGCACCTTTTTTTGACATTATCAATAGCTTGTTTGTACTCAGGGGTACATTGGAAGTGGGCATCCCCTTTTATCAGAGTGTATAAAGTTGCAGCCAGAGATGCGAACACAGGAATCCATAACCTGCAAAAGCTGGCAGTCCCAAAAAACGCTCTGGGTTGTCTCTTATTAGAAGGGGGAGGTATCTGCACAACGGTTTGTTTTCTGGGCTCAGTGAGCCATCGTTTGCCACCCCTAAGAGAATAACCCAGGAAGATTACTTCTTGCTGACAAAAGTGGGCCTTTTGGCAGAAGCCCTATATCCAAGCCGAGCAAGCTCGAATAATAGTGCTTGGGTCCCAGACTCAGAGTTCTCCTTGGTGTCATCTGCCAGCAGCAGATCATCCACATATTCGAGTGGGGTGACTTCAGGGTGGGCAGTTCTGAAGTCGTTGAAGTCCCTGTGGAGGGCTTCATCAAAGAGAGTGAGGGAGATTTTGAACTCCTGTGGGAATCTAGTCCTGGTTAATTGGCCAGATGTTCCAGTTTTTGGGTTTATCCACTTGAAAGCAAACAGCAACTGACTGTCCTTATGTAGGGGCAAGCAGAAGTAAGCATCTTTTAAGTCCAGCACAGTGTACCATTCCCGCTCCGGATTCAGAGTGCTAAGCAAATTATATGGGTTGGGTACTGTGGGGTGAATGTCCTGCACTCTGTTGTTGATCTCTCTTAGGTCTTGAACAGGATGGTAGTCCCCAGTTCCTAGATTTCTAACTGGTAGCAGCGGGGTATTGCAGGCTGATTGACAGAGCCTTAAGACCCCAAGAGTCAGGTATTTCTGAATATGGGGCCTTATCCCATCCTTAGCTTCTTTGCTTAAGGGATATTGTTTAACACTGATTGGAGAGGCAGAGGCTTTTAATTATACTGCTATTGGAGGTTGTTTAAGGGCTAGACCTAACCCAGCAGTTTCTGCCCATACATTAGGATAATCTTTTATCCATTTCTGTGCGAGTTTGCTTTGTTGATCAGTTCTAGGGGACACGAAGAGTGATGTTCACCTTCTACGGACATAGTCAAAGCCGTGACTATGGGAGCTTTTACTGAAGGCTTTAGAAACTCCACTTGGGGACCATCAGGAATAAAGGTTATTCTAGACCAGAGTTTGGTAAGCAGATCCCTGCTCATCAATGGGGCTGGACATTCTGGGATTACTAGAAAAGAGTGTGGACTTTTCCATTTACTAGGTTCATAATCCTCTTTTTTGTCTAAGCCTGATATCTACTGGCATTAGCCCCTTGAACTAGGGACCATTTATTTATTTATAGGGGGCCCAGTGGGGTCTTAAGGGCTGAGTATCCTGCTCCTGTATCCATTTCAAAGTTCACTGGAATCCCCTCCACTTCAAATGTTACCCTGAGATCGGGGAGGGGATCCAAGCCCCGACTTTCTTAGTCCTCTTCTAGAGTCAGCATGGCGGGCTCGTGTGGCTGCTCCTTTTTGGGCCACTCTATGGCTCAGTGTCCTTTTTCTTTTCAGTAGGCACATTGATCTGATGCCAGGGGCAGCCTTTGGCGTGGGCCCAGGTATCCCTTTCTGTCTCCCTGCATTTAACCTTCTGGAGTATTTTTTGCTGTGAACAAAACCTTAGCCAATGCTTTAGTCGGCCTTTTGCTCCTTTCATCCTTCTTTTGTTCCCTTTCCTTCTCTCTCCTCTGTTCCTTCTCCTCCTCAATTTCTCTCTTATAATATACTGTCTCAGGTTCTCTGACTAAATCTCTTAACATCATATCTTGTAATCCATCTAGACATTGTAACTTTCTCTTAATATCTAGGGCAGCCTGCTGGATAAAGGCCATTGCAACAGATGCCTTTTGGTCCTCTGCCTGAGGATCAAAAGAAGTATATTTCCTTTATGCTTCCATAATTCTCTCCTGAGACATACAGGGAGACTCATTAGGCCCTTGGATAATCTCTCTTACATTGGCCAAATTAGTCGGCCCTCTGGCGGTCGCTTGGTGACCCGCTATACCCGCTATTAGAGCCCGGCGATAAGTGGACAGATGCTACCTACCTTCAAAGTTGTTGGGTTCCCAGTTGGGACGGTTCATTGGCCCGTAGGGACGGAGAGGGAGCATCACCGGGGATTCTGAGTTTTCTATTATCCATCACCGCCGGGTTCCTTTAGGTGGCCCAGCTTCCTCCAGGGGAGGAGGGGCTGCTGCTGCTGCAGGGAAGTCCCCTGGAGGGCTTGAGTCTGGCCCAATTGCCTCTAGCAGCTGAGAGGCTGAGTCAGCGGCGGGAGGATCATCTGGAACATGTTGGGGGTTGGGGAGCGAGGGTAGAGAATGAGGAGGGGGAAGAGTATCCAGTCTTGTGACTCAGGGAGAATGGTGGGGAGAGCGGGAGTTGTGGAAGGTTTGAATGATATAATCATGAGGGAAGGGGTATATGTCTGTTGATCTGGGTGGCCACGTGGCCCCAGCTAAAAGACAATATCTCTGACTTTTCGGATTAGAGGGAAGTGGAAGGATCCTTCTGGTGGCCATCCGACTCCCAGGATGGGCCATTCTGAAGCTCAGAGAGTCTGCCAGCTCTGGCGTTTTACTGAAAAAGAAAGATTCTGGGCCCTTGAGCGGACATCAGTCCAATGATCAAGGGTCAGGGACAGAGGCATAGAAGTGCTTTGTCCCATAATGGAAGTTACTCAAACAGGGATAGTGAAGACACAAACTCGACACACACACAATGACAAACAGTAAACATTTACCATGAGTCCAAGACAACGATTAGAACTGAGTAACTGGCAAAACCTGATGGGTTAGACAATAAATACAGACAGTAAACTCAACCTGAGTTCAGGACAATGAACAAAACTGAGTAGCTGGCAAAACCTTTTGGGCTGGAAAACCGAATCCTGAAGCAAAATATAACCCAGTTGAGGAAACTACTATTCCTTGATTTCCCTAGTCCTCTGGAGTGCCCCCAGGGACGTGACCTTTGGCTCTGTGACACTTCTGTCAGCCAACATAAGAGAGACTTAATGCCCTCACCCACAGCAACTTTGCTACGCCTTAAACGGAAACCCAAAACAAGAAACAGGCGCCTTACTTACCCTAAGAGAAGTCAGTTGGCGTCTTTGGTCCGCTACTGCCGAATATCTCACCTGGGGCCTCCAGATGAAAAGGTGGGGCGAAGGTCGGAGAAAAACACCACCAAGAGACTTTCTCATGAAACAGAAAAGGGTTTATTGGGGGTCCAGCATGCTGGGGCTCAGAGCTCACATCAGAAAAGCAAACAACAAAGAGCCCAGAGAACAATTTGAGCAGAGTTTATATACATTCTTTAGAGAGGGCAGGGACTTTACATACATCATAGCCTCCTTTAGCAAATTACCATGTACCCTGGGAAAATCAAATAACAACTCCAAAACATGATTAGCACATTCATTGGCGGGAACAGGTCGGGCAGGGGGTGATTGGTCAGCCTTGTGAAGGGGTAGACATTTAAACTGATTGGTTGAAGCCCTGAGATGTATATGTGCTGAGCTGCACAGTTTCTGGGAAGGGGTTGTTAAGTAACAAGGTCGTCTGGGAAGATTTCAACTCACATCTAATGGACACATCAAAGAATTGTCTTTACTGACTCAGGAATTTCAGGTTCTCAGTGCAGCTTGTAAACTTTACAAAACCTGGTTCTTTACGTTTCAATTTCAATTTCTTTTATTCTTTCTGAACTTTACAAAGGAAGGCCAGAGACTTCATCCACAATGGCTGCTCTTTTTGCCATTTTGGTTTTGGATGCATGCATGGGATCTTTTTTAGATCCATTTTGTGCTGATATTCTAAGCCACAGCCTCACACAGGGTCAAGAGGCTGATTAAGACACATCCCTTTCCAAAGCAATTACTTCTCTGAGGTCAGTTACAGAACTTAGTCTCTGAGCAGAATCACACCAGAGTTCAAGCCCAGATGGACCCAGTCATCTCTTCCAACCGCCACACAAATGACCACAGTTAAAACCAAAACACTCCCCCCAGGCCCTCATCTTTTTTCATATATACACTCATCATAACGTCTGGGTGGAGGTTTCCATGAATGGCGCAGTCCAAGAGAGTGTCCAAAATAAGCTCACTTGCCCCTCATTTGCCTAACCTCAGGGTAGCCTGGACACCCTTCCAGTGAACCAGAATTGATCACATAGGTCTGCCGTTAATACTGCTCTGGTTCTCCAATTTGATGCCTACTGACTGTCAGGTATAGATTCCTTATGTGATTTGGAGTCATTTGAAAACTGAAGCACCTCTCCAGGGCTTGGAAGAACTCACTTGACACAAAAGATCACTATTCTCACTTGATGGACATCAGGAAAATAACAGAGGAAGGTGAGAGACTTCATCCACAATGACTGATATTTTTGCCATTTTGCTTTTTGATGCACACATTGGATCTTTCTTTAGATCCATCAGGCACTGAGAATCTAAGCCATAGCTTCACAAAGGGCCAAGAGGCTGATTCAGACACATCCCTTTCCAAAGTAATTAAGCAAAGAGCCACAGGTGATGCCCATTTATTTCCATTTTAAAACTGTTTTCTTCAGGCTTCACAAAGGGTGGCCTGAGGCAAAGACCTTCCTGACACTCAGGACAACAGAACAATAGGTTAGCAAAAGGCCCAAAGCATGGTTTCTCCACTGAGACTTTCCTGGTCACACTGATATCTGAGTTTTCTGAGATGCTCGCCATTCCCTTCTGCTAACTAGTACATGGCCATGTCACAGAGCTTGGAGGTGGTACATATCTTTGACACAAAAATATGAGCCTATTCTGGAGAGTGGCCAAAATTCAGGAAGAAAACAGGAAATTAAGAAGGTTGTAGGTGTTGCCTTTCTATAAGGCGAGCCACAGTCCATTCATAAATTGGGAAGAATGAATGCTGGGAAGCTTTCTACTAGACAGGACACATCTATGGATGCATGCTCTTTTCTAATGTCTACAACCACAGACACACTGGGATACACAGACCTAGAAACACTCACCTTGTCAAAGGACTTTCTAGAAACAGTTCACTCCAAACCAAACAAACAGCCTTTCCTACCTATTCTCAGAACATGAGACAAAACCACAAACTCACAACCACACTCAAAAGTCACCTCCTTCCCCCAAGTAAGTCTGTGACTCTCCGAAGTGTCCTCTGACTGGTGGGCCATACTATGTTTCCCCAAAATGGCCTGTCCTGTCTCAGATCTGTTCTCCTTGTCCAACTCTGTGAAGTTGTCAGGAGCCTGTGCTGACCACTACCTGCTGTCTCAGGAAAGGCCCATTTTCAGAGGTCTACTTGAATTTGGCCATCCTCAAATCTTTAGGTACCAAGAAAGACAGACTCTGTCCTTGTTAAATCCAAACAAGTGAGCCTACTGGGAATGGGACGGGTACTGGCTCTTTGTGCCTGGCTTCCTGGATCCCAAGTTCAGAGAGTTCCATCCCCCAAGAAGTGAGGTAGGTCAATTCCTTCAAGAACGGAATGAGGTCACTGCCTTGGCAACAACTTTGTCCTAACAGTTGCATTCAAGGGTCCCTTGAGATGGAGGCTGCCACTACTTCCTGTGACACTTTCAGAAGTTAGAATTGTATATCAACCATAGGCACCCAGGAGAAGCTCTCCACACAGGGTTGGTTTGGTCCATCTTCTTTATATCAAGAGGAGAGAGGCTGATTAAGATACATCCCTTCATCCTGACTAGGTTGTTTGCCTTGGAAGATGACTTTTGCTCTCTCAGGCCCTTCATAGCTGCCTAAATCTTCTCCAGGGATCATTTCTGCATCAACCTTTGAGGTTCTCAGCAGGTGGAAAATCCCGTACAATCCTGTATTGTAAGACCAACTCTGTCCCTGCTCTTCTGCAAAGTTAGATTGAGGAACAGTGTATGGTTAGGGTTAATAACATATTCTATTTGGGTTAGAAATTATTCTGCTGGACAAATAATGGTATTGGGTACCTGCGATATTCACAAGAATATATAGGTGAAATATAAGTATGAAATCAAAATTCTAGGTACGATTTGAAGCCAGAAGGACATTGGGCCCTTTAGTGGTATACTTAGCTTTGAATTATGTTCTGCACAGATGTCTCAGATAAATCAATATGCAATGGCATAGGACCTTGTACCTTGGATGATTGAATGTTCAAGAGAACATCCAGTCAAAAAGGAATAGTCGGTAGGAATAGGAAGATGGTCAGTAGGTTTAGAAAAAAGAGTGAGTATAGGATTTGGACAAAAGGTTCATTAGCAATAGGGTTTCGGGTAGAGAGTGAAAGTAAATATGAGCACATATAAAGAGTCAGTCACAATGATGAACTGGGGAAAAATATGTAGGAAAGCAGATATTAATAGAGACATTAGGAAATCAGACAAAGTATAATGTTAGTGAAAGGATTAGGCATTTTCAATATGGTTGAGGTGGAATATATAATCTTAGGAAGAAAGAAATATGTAGTCACCAATAGGATTGACATTTGAGAGCATTAGGAAACCAGGACATGGTTGTTTTTAGTAATCCATGCTCACTTTTCATTTTGCTTTGGTGAAAGGTTAATAAAATAGGTATTTGTCACTTCCTGTTTTTCTTTATGCTTAACAAAACACTGTTGAAATCTTGAGAACTGTTTGCTAATTTTGTTCCCAAAATGTGCTGTCCCCAACTGCCAAACTGAAGAGTGTACTCCCTCACCCGGTTGCACAATAACTGCCCACTTGCCCTGACCCATCAATTAATTTTCCTCCCTGCCCTCTCCAAAAAATTATATAAGCTCTGTTTAAGTTGTTCTCAGGGCTCTCTGCTCTAGTCAAGTGAGCTCTGAGCCCCAGCATGCTGGAACCCCAATAAACACTTTGCTGTTGCTGAGTGAAAATGGTATACTGTTCTGTACTTAAAAGATGCTTTCTTTTGCTTGCCTCTCCATAAAGATAGTCAGTTGCTGTTTGCTTTCGAGTGGGTAGACCCAGATAACGGAACTTCTGGTCAACTAACTTGGACTAGACTCCCACAGGTGTTCAAAACCTCCCCCAGTCTCTTTGATGAAGCCCTCCACAGAGATCTCAACAACTTCAGAATTACGCACCCCAAAGTCACCCTGCTTCAATATGTGGATGTCCTGCTACTGGCAGCTAACAACAAGGAAAACTGTGAGTCTGGGACCCAAGCACTATTATCCGAGCTTGCTCAACTCGGGTATAGAGCTTCTGCCAAAAAGGCCCAAATTTGCCAGCAAGAAGTAATCTTCCTGGGTTATTCCCTTAGGGGCGGAAATGATGGCTCACTGAGCCCAGAAAACAAACCGTTGTGCAGATACCACCTCCATCTAACAGGAGACAACACAGAGAGTTTCTTGGGACTGCTGCCTTTTCAGGTTATGGATACCTGGGTTTGTGTTCTTAGCTGCTTCTTTATATCCGTTGTTAAATAAGGATGCCCAATTCCAATGGACCCTTGAGCACCAGCAAGCTTTTGATAACATTTAAGAACACTGACACTGAACTCCTCAACTTCACTGAGCCCAGCCTGCAATTTCAGAAAGCCCTACACTACGTTAAAAATGTACATCAACTTACTCACCTTGGTTCAAAGAAACTGCAGGCATTCCTGAAAGATCAGGAACAGAGATTTCGACTAACTTACTCACAGTGAAAAAAAATAACTGAACGGGTAACAAAAGCCTGTCGGTTCTGTCAATTGGTTAATGCTTACCCTTCCAAGCTTCCTGCAAGAAAGCACCTACGATGAACCAGACCAGGACAATTCTGGGAAGTAGACTTTACTGAAATTAAGCCAGCAAGGTATAGACTTAAATATCTCCTAGTCTTTGTAGATAAATTTTCAGGATGGATTGAATCCTTTCTCACAAAAAAAAAAAAAAAAAAAAACGGCTCAAACGGTGGTCAAGAAGATCCTGAAAGATATTAAGATATTTTTTCAAGACAAGGCCTGCCTAAGGTAATAGGGTCTGATAATTGAACGGTGTTCATGGCCCGGGTAAGTGAGGGCTTAGCCAGGAACCAGGGGATTAATTGGAAGTTACATTGTGCTTCTAGACCCCAGAGCTCAGGACAGGAAAAAATAAATAAATTGAACCATTAAAGAGACCTTAACGAAATTAAGCTTAGAGACCGGCATAAAATATTAGACTATGCCCCTGCCTTATCCACTGTTTCATGCAAGAAATACTCCCTCTGTTTCTTTGTGTAAACTCACCCCCTATGAATTTCTCTATGGTGCACCTCCTCCAGTAAGGCATGTAACCCCAACTCTAAGACCTAACGATGCCTTCCACACCCCCTTGCTTGACAGAATTAAATCTCTTGAAAGAACTCAATGATACCGGTGAAAACAGCTGACAACTGCCTTGCAACCTGGGGACAAGGGGACTCCACATTGATATCAAGTAAGGGACTTCATCTACATAAGACAACATCAGGTGTCATCCCTGGAACCCTGCTTGGAAGGACCATACCAGGTGCTAATTATAACACCTACAGCGGTAAAAGTAGACGGAAACACTTCCTGGATCCATGCCTCTCATCTCAAGCCTGCGCCCTGTCCAGACTCTGTCTGGAAACTGGGAAAGACTGGTAACCATTTCAAATTGCATATTCGCTATGTGGATAAGGCTGTAGACTCTCCCCTTGGCCACCAGTACACCTAACGCTCATCAGCCCGTTCAGCAGCGATGGCTTATCACAAATCCTACTAGACAAGAAGTATGCTCTAACTCGTATACAGCTCCCTTAGGGACCTGGTGGCTAGCTCTCCACCCAGACATTTGTCAGCTGGCTATAAGTCTTTCCTATTAGGATATCGCTGATGAAAATCCCACTAAAATTCAATTAAATCCCTTCCATACCATAGATAATGGAAACAAACATTAGGGATTTAGGGACACGTGAGCCAGATGCAGGTTGGCTAGACTAGATTAGTATGTTTGCCCAGCAGACTATCAAAGCCACAAACAGCCATGGCTGTGTGGAGGGAAAGCCAACTTCTTCTGTAAGTGATGGGGATTTGAGCATACAGGGGCTGCCTGGTGGAACGCAAAATCCTCATCAAATTCAGTACACAGCATTGGCCATATTACCAATTAGACAACCAAAACTGATGGCCCCCAGAGGAGTCTCTAGATCCTCAAATTCTGTGTTACCTTTTTAACTTCTGCAAGTGCTCAAGAGGATGAAAGGAAATTCCCCTATGTGGAGGCCTTTTACCTCCTTCGCTCACTTCCTGAACTATGCATCTCCAATAGATCCTCACCCTCAGGCTTCTGCTCCAGACTCTCTACTGTCAGTCCCACCTCAGCAACCTGATTTCTCTCCTCCAGTTACTAGATCAAAAACCCAAACCTCCGCCAGTTCTCAGATCATTGCTCCCTTGCTGAGGTAGCAGGTACTGAGGTACCCCTCTAAACACTCACTCCTCTCTTCTCCTGTCAGTGCCTACACCCGGTCTCCCCAGGTCCTATTACCAGGTAACCCAAAGCTCAAACCAGCTGAGAAGAGCCCTCAGACCCCTATCCAAGATGTAATAAAAATGGCCTTTAAAGTTGCTTTGTCATCACTGAAAACAGGTTACTAAGAATTTAAAATCCCTCCCAGGCTTTCTGGGATACTCACTCCCGTCTTCCCCTCTGTTCTACCTGTTCTACTGCTCAAGATTTTGTTCCTAGGAAAATCCCAAACCCCTTTTCCATTATGCTTTTTCATCTCTCTTTTCTCATTCTCAGATCCCCGGAGCTGCTCTCATTCCTCGCCTTCCCCGTCTTTCCCCTCTATACCAGGCCCACAGAAAAATCTTAACTGAACTTCTCCAGAAGTCTTCACCATGGATGACTTTAGAACTTTCAGCAAAAGAGTCCCTATAAAAGAGTTCAGTGTAGATAAACTTGCTCTTTTTCTGTTGCCCTGTTATACTTGGCCACTGCTTGGAAAAATCAGCACTTCTAAGCTAGACAACCCCTTAATAGTTTTTCACACAATATGTGAACAAGGCCTCTGGCCTTGAGCTGGGGCTTCACAGAGATGGCTACATTTCTAAAATAAAATATACCAACTGGGCTTCATGGTAACAGCTGAAGGAGGATAAAAGAAAAGGAAGAAAAAGCTCTCCCCCTCCCAGGTGTCCTTGAAAAGTTAACTTGCCCAGAACAGAGGAAATAACAGAAAAAAAAATCTTTTTGTGAAGTTCTGCCGACTGTGAACTTCTGAGCCCCTTTTCTTTCATGTTAGGTACAAAATTCTGAAACTACCTAACCTTGGGGTTCAGGGCGTTAATTGATTACAACAGAAGCAATGCACTCTGAATCCGGTTGCAACCAAATAGCACTGTTTCCCTGTTTTCGGTGCTATCTTAGGTGCCTTGCCTTGTCTGTCCCTACAACAGTATAATTCTATATACTTAAACATTGTTTATGTTTTCATGAAATGGTCAACAGATGTGATTAATTGTGTAATGGTGCAGATGTTTCCCAGAGTGCTCTATAATGATGCAGGTTCATTTGAAATTCAAACAGGCGGGCATACAACACGGTTCCGCTGGGAACATATATCCCTAACTTTAGCCATCCTATTAGGAATAGGAGTTGCTGCAGGGGTGGGCACAGAAACCCCTGCCCTAGTCCATGGGACACAACAAATGACCCAATTAGAAGCAGCAATAGAACAAAACTTAAAGATAGTAGAAACCTCCATCACAGCTTTGCAGGAATATTTATCCTCTCTGTCTGAAGTTGTTTTACAGAACAGTCGAGGGTTGGACCGCCCATTCATGAGAGAAGGGGGCCTTTGTGCTGCATTGAGGGAAAAATATTGTTTTTATGCCGACCATACTGGAGTTGTAAAAAAAATCTATGAGTAAATTAAAAAGACACCTTGAAGAGCATCACTGAGAGAGGCCCAAAAAGGGTGGTTTGATTCTGATCCATACATTCCCTCTGGTTAACTATGTTTTTATCAACCATGGCCGGTCCAATAATAATCCTCATATTACTGCAAAGTATAAAACCCTGTTTGCTCAAACGTGTAATTTTTTTTCTCCAAGCTCAAATTGGACAAGTTAAACTTATGGTAATAACCCACTTGCAGACATAGAATGTGACACCAGCCTTGATCACTTTTATAATTATAAGTAGCCAGAAGAAGAAGTGGGGAATGAAAGGTTAACAAAATAGGTACTTGTAACTTCCTATTTTTCTGTATGCTTAACAAAACACTGTTGAAATATTGAGAACTGTTTGCTAATTTTGTTCCCAGAATGTGCTGTCCCCAACTGCCAAATTGCAGAATGTATTCCCTCACCCGTTTACATGCAAACCGCCCACTCACCGTGACCCATCAATAAACTTCCGTCCCTGCCCTTTCCAAGGAAAGAATATAAGCTCTGCTTAAGCTGTTCTCAGGGCTCTCTGCTCTATTTCTGTGAGCTCTGAGCCCCAGCATGCTTGACCTCCAATAAACCTTTTGCTGTTGCATGAGACAGTCTCTTCGTGGTCTCTACCTCTGATGCTCGCACGAACATTACTTGAATGATTGAATGTATAAGAGAAAATCCAGTCAAAAAGGGATAGCCAGTAGGATTAAGAAGATAGTCGGTAGGTTTGGGAAGAAGACTGAGTATAGGATTTGGAACAAAAGTTCTTTAGCAATAGGGGTTCTGTTAGAGAGTGAATATAAATGTCAGCACATGAGAACAGTCACAATAATGAACTGAGGAAAATATGTAGGAAAGCAGATATCAATAAAGACATTACTAAATCAGGCAAAGTATAAAGTGAGTGATACAATTAGACATTTTCAACAGGGTGAGTTTGAATATATAATCTTAGGAAGAAACAAATATGTAGTCACCAATAGGATTGACATTTGAGAGCATAAGGCAACCTTGACATGGATGATTTTTGTAAACCATGCTCACTTTCTATTTAGGCTTTGGTACAATCTAAGTGTGACCTTTGCATTTGTGTCCAAAATTTTACTGTGATAAAATATATATGTAGATCTGGTGACACAAGTATTTCTTCCACCATTTCTGGGAGCAATATTTTGAAGGCATATAAATGGGTATTGGGTGTACAAAGAGGTGTACACTTTGTCCATGAATATAGAGATAATGCATGAATAGACCATACAGTGAATAAATAATATAACTGTTTCCACTTTAAATTATGGATTGAATTGATATTTGAAAATATATAAGAAATCTTATATTGATTTACAATCATTCATTCTAACAAGTTATACATCTAATATTAATATTATGGTTATGGTTTATCATGAAGATATGTTAGTTTTGCTTCAAAAGCGATTATGGAAATCCAAAATAATGTGTTTGGATAGAGTCAGTCACAATGCTGGCAATATGTGAACAAGGCCTCTGGCCTCAAATTGAGGCTTCACAGAGATGGCTACATTTCTAAGATAAAGAAGTTACCAACTGGACTCCATGGTAACAGCTGGCTGGGAGAAAAAAGAAAGAGAAGAAAAACGCTCTCCCCCTCCCAGGTGTCCTTAAAATGTTAACTTGCCCAGAACAGAGAAAAAAAAACAGAAACAAAAACTGCTTTCTCTGAACTTCTGCAGACTGTGAACTTCTGAGCCGCTCCCTTACATGTTGGGTACAAAATTCTGAAACAACCTAAACTTGGGGTTCAGGGAAGTAACTGATTACAACAGAAGCAATGCCCTTTAAATCTGGTTGCAACCAAATAGGACTGTTTCCCTGTATTCGGTGCTATCTTAGGTGCCTTTCCTTGCCTTGTCCATCCCTTTTCTCATTTAAAGACCAGTCAAGAAACATGGAGAAATACATGTGTTCTGAAGCAGAAAGTGATTGATAGTAAAACAAATGCCTATAAATTTCCTAACTTGTGGATGAAATTTATATCCTATGATGTGCATTAATTGAAGAAATACTAATCTACCAGTGTTGAATAAAAATGAACGTCAAAATACACATCATGTCCGATTGGAATCTACTTGCATTAATATTAAACTGGGTCAGTTACTGTAGAAATATTAGGATTCTTATGCACCATTCACTGAAGTTAGTTTTCTGTACTAGGAAACAAATATGTATTTCAGGTGAATGAATATTTCTAAGAATAATCTTGTGAAAAGTTGATTATAAATCCACATACATGAATATGAATGAATTTGATGAGTGTAAAATAAGACACATATTTCATTTGTTGAAAAATCTGGAGAGTGTATATATATATATATATATATATATATATATATATATATATATATATATATATATATACATACACACACACACACATTAAAAACAGCAATATATATGCCAATTGAAATTTATAATGAAATATATATCATCGACAGATAGAAAAATATTTATTTTACTGAACATGGATTTATGAATAATATTGTTCAAGTAGGAAGATCACCCATAATTTAAATTTTCGGTTCCAACATCGTTTAAGAGGAGTGATCCCTTACAATTTGTATCTGCTAAGTCAGCCACCTCACAAGAATGTACGTGTGGTACCAGGTAGGATTCTATCTGTGCATATAAAAATACAGGTGGTGAATAGGCTACAGAGAAAGGGAGAAAGGAATTCATAGGTGGTTAACTTTAAAAAAAACATGGAGAACTATTTCAACAAAAAATTGACTAGATTTATAAATCCTACCCTATATAATGCAAAAGGTAAGTCCAACTATACACCATGCCTCCTCTGAAATGGTTGTATTTTCATTCTGTTTGGGTTATTTTTCTCCATCATATTAGTATTAGTAGTCAGAATATAGTAGGGTAGGGGTTAGTGTCAGGGATTCAGTATTTCGAATGGAAAATTGGAAAATGAATACAATGTGTATGTAAACATGTGCTACACAAAAATGTTTCCACTCTTATCCAGAACAATGCCTTGACAGTACCTTCGCTCCAACTAAAACATCATTAGAGGAGAAGAGTTAGAAAATCAGTGAAAACACATCTTGAATGGAATATGCTCAGGATTTTGAAACCTTGGAGGTGGTAGAGGAGTTTGCAAAAGTAAGGGACAGGGTGAACACTCCACAAACATGGAGTTCTGTTGGACTAAAGACTTCTTGAGAAACTGCCTCTGAATTTGGGCACTTGAAATATATCTTGTTGTCACAAGCTTTAGCTTCCTTTGTAGTGAGACCATCAAACCTGGGTCTGCATCTATGTGACCTGGAGGACACGGTTTCTTATTTCCTAATGAAAATGAGGCAGCAGTGCTGAATTCTCACTTTGTAGGTAACCTGTGGACACTGGGGGCTAAGTGTCTCCCAGTGTGGGCTGTGAAGCCATTTGGTCATCCTCCAATTTTCGTGGTGTTTGTTGCTGCTGCATTGGGGATTTGGTATTTGCTTCACGAAATACAAGGAGTTCAACTGTGTCACAGTGCTGGAGGGAGTTCTGTGACGAGTGGTGGGTCAGGGTCTGCAGGAGAATGCACCAACCAGGCTTCTATCCCACATAGCTTGCCCCCTTGACCATATCAACCTGATTCTGAACATTGCCCTGAAAGCTCTCCATATAACAAGATACCTTTACACAGAAGTATCTACTGGCTGCACCATGTCAGTAACAAGCCATTTGGAAGCCAAATGCAGATCCACATTGCCCCACCACATGTTTTATCACACACCTGCCAAGCACTGTTCTAGGCCCACTATTCAGCAGGCTCCAACGTACTGGCATCTCTATTCAACACAATTTTCATGAAACCTAGTGAATCCAGGCACTGTCTGGTGTACTCAAGATCAGCATAAGGATATCCAAAGGTTCTCCAGTGCCACCTGGTCTTGGGAATTTCAAAAATTTCATGGTATCTGTTTAGCCATTTTTCAAGGATGATGTTGGAGGCACTGTGGGTTTCAATATATTCAGGACCTGTTAAATGGTGAGGAAGCTCATTTCAATGAAAGCTCTGAGGAACTCTCAAGGGCAAGGCTTCCCAAAGAGTGGCCAAAAGGTCGCATGAAGCCAGGCCTATTGAGTTCTACAATGTGAGGTCCATGTCTTTTTTGACTCTCAACTATGGCTGCCAAGTCTTTCAGAATAAAATAATGTGATTTCCTCACTGAGATTCCCAGTGATCTGTGGAAAGTCAATCTGGGCCTAGATCTCAGTTTCCAATGGTCACTCTCATGTGTGGTCTCCTAAAATCCCAAAACAATTGATGGCAATACTTCTCTGAGGTCAGTTCCAAAACTCAGTCTCTAAGGGGAATCACACCAGAGTTCAAGCCCAGGTGGACCCAATCATCTCTTGCAACTGCCACACAAATGACCACAATTAAAACCAAAACACTCCCACACGGCCCTCATCTTCTTCATAACCTTTGGCTGGAGTTTTCCATTAGGGGCGCAGTCAAAGACAGTGTCCAAAATAAGCTCCCTTGTCCCTCATTTGCCTAAAATCTCAGTGGCCTGGAAACCCTTCATGTGAACCAGGAGTAATCAAATAGGTCTGCCATTAATACTTTACCACTTCTACAATTTGAGGCTTTCTGACTGTGGGGTTTAGATTCTTTATGTGATTTGGAGTCATGAGAAAATCCAAGCACACATGGGCAAGCTTTGCAGGGATTTGGAGAATTCTTTTGACCCAAAGGATCCCTATTCTCATTTGATTGAAGTGAGAAACCTTACAGAGGAAAGCTAGAGACTTCATCCACAATGACTGCAATATTTGCCCTTTGATTTTGGATGCACACATGGGATCATTCTTTAGATTCATCAGGTGCTGATAATCTAAGCCACAGCCTCACACAGGGCCAGGAGGCTGATTCCGACACATCCCTTTCCAAAGCAATTAAGCAAAGAGTCACAGGTGATGCCCATTCATTTCCATTTGAAAACTGTTTCTTAGGGCTTCACAAAGGGGTGGCTGGAGGCAAAGACCTTCCTGACATTCAGGGCAAAAGAAAAATAGGTAAGCAAAAGGCCCAAAGCAGGGTTTCTCCACTGTGACTTTTCTGGTCTAACTGATATCTGAGTTTTCTGAGGTGCTCGCCAGTCCCTTCAGCTATCCAGTACATGGCCATATCACAGAGCTTGGAGGTGGTACATATCTTTTACTCAAAACCATGAGCCTATTCTGGAGTGTGGCCAGAATTCAGGAAGAAAATAGGAAATTAGGAAGATAGCAGGTGTTGCCCATCCATAAGGCAATCTTCTGCCTAATCATAAATTGGGCAGGATGAATACTGGGAAGCTTTCTACTAGACAGGACACATCCATTGATGCATTCTATTTTCTAATGTCTACAACCACGGACACAGTGGGACACACAGACATAGAAACACTCGCCTTGTCACATGACTTACTAGAAACAGTCCATACCAAACCAAACAAACCGCCTTTCCTATCTATTCTCAGAACATGAGACAAAACCAAAAACTCACACCCACAACCACAAAGGCACCTCCTTCCCCCAAGTAGGTCTGTGACTATCCAGAGGGTGGTCTGACTCGTGGGCCATAATATATTCCCCCAACATGGCCTGTCCTGTCTCAGATCTGGTCTCCTTAGCCAACTCTGTGAAGTTGTCAGGAGTCCGCGATGAGCCACTACCTGCTTTCTCTGGAAAGGCCAGTTTTCAGAGCTTTCCTGGCATTTGGTCAACCTCACAACAGTAGGACCAAAAAATAATGTCTCTGTCCTTGTTCAATCAAAACAAGCGAGCCCAATGGGACTGGGACTGGGACTGACTCTGGGTTCCTGGCTTCCTGGATCAAAAGTTCACAGTGTTCCATCACCAAAAGTGTGAGGTGTGGTCATTTCTTTAAGGAACTGAATGAGGTCACTGCCTTGGCAAACACTTTGTCCTCACAGTTGCTTTCAATTGACCAATGAAACGGAGGCTGCCCCTACTTCCTTTGAAATTTTCACAAGTTAGAATGGTAGATCAACCAAAGGCTCCTGGAACAGCTCTCCACACAGGCCTGGTTTGGTCCATCTTCTCTACATTAAGAAGAGAGAGGCTGATTCAGACATATCCTTTCATCCTGACCAGGATGTTTGCCATGGAAGATGACTTTTGCTCTCTCAGGTCTTTCATAGCTGCCTACATCTTCTCCAGGGATCATTTCTACATGGACCTTTGAGGTTCTTAGCAGGTGGAAGATCACCTACATTTCTGTATTGTAAGTCAAACTCTGTCCCTGTTCTTCTGTAAAATTAGATTGAGGGAACGGTGCATTCTTAGGGTTAATAACATAGTTCCATTTGGGTTAGGAATCATTCTGTGAGATGAATAATGGTATTGGAACATGCAATATTCATAAGAATATATTGGTGAAATATAAGTATGAAAACAGAAATCTAGGTAAGACTTGAAGCCCAGAAGGGCATTTTGCCCTTGATTGGGATACTTAGCTTTGAATTACATTCTGAACAGTTGTCTCACATAATTCGATATCGAATGGCAAAAGACCTTGTACCTTGGATGATTGAATGTAGAAGAGAACATCCACTCAAACTGGGATAGTCAGTAGGTTTAGGAAGAAGAGTGAGTATAGGTTTTGGAACAAATTTCATTAGTAATAGGTTTTTGGTTAGAGAGTGAACGTAAATGTCAGCACATGAGAAGAGTCAGTCACATGATGAACAGGGGAAAATATGTAGGAAAACAGATATCAATAGACACATTAGGAAATAAGGCAAAGTATAATGTGAGTGATAGGATTAGACATTTCCAACAGGGTTGAGTTTGAATATATAATCTTAGGAAGAAACAAATATGTAGTCACCAATAGGATTGATATTGAGCATTAGACAACCTGGACATGGATGTTTATAGTAATACATGTTCAATTTCCATTTAGGCTATGGTACAAACATAAGTGTGAGCCTTGCGTTTTGTGTCCAGAATATCACCGTGATAAAATATATATGTAGATCAGGTTACATGAGTAATTCTTCCACCATTTTTTGAAGCAATATTTTGAAGATGTATAAATTAGTATTGGGGGTACAAAGAGATGTACCCTGTGTATATGAATCTAGAGAAAATGCATGAGTAGACCACACTGTGAATTAATAATATAACTAGTTCTACATAAAATAATGGATTGAATTGATATCTTAAAATATATAAGAAATCTTATATTGAAATACTATCATTCATTCCAACTAGTTATACATCTAATGGTAATATTATGGTTATGGTTTATCATGAAGGGTGTGATTTTTGCTTCAAAAGTGATTATGTAATTCAAAAATCATGTGTTTAGAAAGTAGTCTCATGAAACGACCAGTCAAGAAACATGGAGGAATACATTTGTTCTGAAGCAGGAAGTGATTGAAAGTGAAACAAATGCCTATAAATATGCTAACTTGTGGATGAAATATATATCATATGATGTGCATAAACTGAAGAAATAGCAACGTACAAGTCTTGAATAAAAATGAACGTCAAAATACATGTCATGCCCCATAGGAATCTACTTGCATTGATGTAAAACTGAGTCTGTTACTGTAGAAATATTAGGATTTGTATGCATCGTTCACTGAAGTTAGTTGTCTGTATTAGGAAACAAATATGTATTTCAGGTGGATGAATATTTCTGAGTATAATCTTGTGAAAAGTTGATTATACATCCACATATATGAACATAATAGAATTTAGAGAGTGTATAATAAAACACATATATTTTGAAAAATCTGGATAGGATATATATATATATATATATATATATATATATATATATATATATACAAAAAAAACAAAGACATTAAAAAGTAGCAATATGTATGCCAATTGAAATTCATAGTGAAATATATATCATCCACAGATGCAAAAATATTTATTATACTGAACATGGATTTATGTATAATGTTGTTCAACTAGGAAAATTAATCCAAAGTGTATGCAAAATTGTGATACAAAAAATCTTTCCACTCTCATCCTGAACAATGCCTTGACTTACCCTCACCTTAAGTAATTCATAATTATATGAAAAGAGGTAAAAAATCTGTGAGTACATATCTGGAATTGAATATGCTCATGATTTCACAACTTTGCAAGTGGTTGATGAGTTTCCAAAAGTAAGGAACAGGGTAAACACTTCACAAACATGGAGCTCTGCTGGAATAAAGACTTCTTGAGAAACTGCCCCTGAGGTTGTGCACTTGAAATATATGTTTTTGTCAGGAGCTTTACCTACCTTTGTTGTGAGACCATCAAAGCTGGGTCTGCATCTATGTGACCTAGAGGACATGGTTTCTTATTTTCCAATGAACATGAGGCACCAGTGCTGAAGTTTCTCTTTGTAGGTAAACTGTGGCCACTTCGGGCAATGTGACTCCCCGTGTGGACTTTGAAGCCATTTGGTCATCCTCCACTTTTCGTGGTGTTTCTTGCTGCTACACTGGGAGTTTGGTATTTGCTTCATGACATACAAGGAGTTCAACTGGCACACAGTGCTTGAGGGAGTCTTGTAACGTGTGGTGGGTCAGGCTCTGCAGGAAAATGCACCAACTAGGCTTCTATCCCACATTGCTTATCGCCTTGACCATAGAAACCTGATTATGAACATTGCCCTGAAACCCCTGCATATAACAAGATGCCTTTTCATATAATGGTCTCCTGGCTGCACCAAGTCAGTCACAAGCCATTTGGAAGCCAATGGCAGATCCACATGGCCACAACACAGATGTATTACCACACATCTGCCCACCACTGCTCTAGGCCCACTACTCAGCAGCCTCCAACTTACTGGCATCTCTGTACTACACAATTTTTATGAAACCCAGTCAATCAAGGCACTGTCTGTTATACTTATGATCAGCAACAGGACATCCAATGGTTCTCCAGTGCCACCTGGTCATTGGGAATTTCAAAAATTTCATGGTGTTTATCTATGCATTTTTCAAGAATGAAGTTGGAGGCACTTTGGGGTTTCCATTCATCTAGGAACCATTACATGGGGAGGAAGCTAATTTCAATGAAAGCTCTGAGGAACTCTCATATTCAAGGCTTCCCAAACAGTGGCCAAAAGGTCACATGAAGCCAGGCCCATTGAGGTCTACAACGTGAGGTCCATGTGTCTTTTGACTCTAACTATGGCTGCCAAGTTTTTCAGAATAAAATCATGTGATATCTTTGCTGAGATTTTCAGTTATCTCTGGAAAGCCATCCTGGGCCTAGATCTGAGGTTTCAAGGGCAACTCTCATGTGTGGCCTCCTACAATCCCAACACAATTCATGGCAATACTTCTCTGTCGTCAGTTCCCAAACTCAGTCTCTAAGGGAAATCACACCAGAGTTCAAGCCCATGTAGACCCAGTCATCTCTTCCAACCGCCACACAAATGACCACAATTAAAACCAAAACATTTCCACATGGCCCTCATCTTCATCCATATAGACACTCATCATAAACTCTGGCTGGAGGTTTCCATGAGGGGCGCAGCCCAAGACAGTGTCCAAAATATGCACCCTTGCCCCTCATTTGTCTAAATTTAGGGTGGCCTGGAAACCCATCCTGTGAACAAGGAGTGATAATATAGGCCTGCTGTTAATACTGCTCTGCTTCTCCAATTTGAGGCCTACTGAATGTCAGGTATAGATTGCTTATGTGATTTGGCATCATTAGAGAACCCAAGCACTTCTGCAGGACTTTGAAGAACTCATTTGACCCAAAGGAATCCTATTCTCACTTGATGGAGTTCAGGACCTAACACAGGAAGACAAGAGACTTCATCCACAATGACTGATCATTTTGCCATTTTGGTTTTGGATGCACACATGGGATCTTCTTTAGATTTATCAGGAGCTGAGAATCTTAGCCACCCCCTCAATCAGGGCCTAGTGTCTGATTAAGACACATCCCTTTAAAAAGCAATTAAGCAAAGAGCCACACGTGATACCCATTCATTTAAATTTGAAAACTGTTTCTTCAGGCTTCTAAAAGGGGTGGCCTGAGGCAAAGACCTTCCTGACATTCAAGGCAACAGAACCATAGGTAAGCAAATGGACCAAAGCAGGGTTTCTCCACTGAGACTCTACTGCTCACACTAATATCTGAGTTTTCAGAGATGTTCCCATTCCCTTCAGCTATCAAGAACATGGACATGTCACAGAGCTTGGAGGTGGTACATATCTTGGACAATAAATCATGAGCTTATTCTGGAGAGTGGCCAGAATTCAGGAAGAAAACAGGAACTTAGGAAGTTAGTAGTTGTTTCCTATCCATAAGCAAACCACAGTCCATTTATCAATTGTGAACGATGAATGCTGGGAAGCTTTCTACTAGACAGGACACCTCCATTGATGCATTCTCTTTTCTAATGTCTAAAACCACGGACACAGTGGATACACAGACATAGAAACACTTGCCTTGTCAAAAGAGTAACTAGAAACAGTCGACTCCAAACCAAACCAACCACCTTTTCTACCTATTCTCAGAACATGAGACAAAACCATAAACTCACACCCACACACATAAAGGCACCTCCTTCCCAAAAGTGGGTGTGTGACTATCCAGAGTGTCCTCTGACTGGTGGGCTATACTATGTTCCTCTCGAAATGGCCTTTCCACTTTCAGATCATGTCTCCTTGGCCAACTCTGTGATGCTGTGAGGAGCCTGCAGTTAGCCACTACCTGCTATCTCAGAAAAGGCCCCTCTTCAGAGCTCAACTGGCATTTGGCCATCCTCACATCAGGAGGTACCAAGAAAGTCTTACTTGTACTTGGTAAATCCAAACAAGTGAGCCCACTGGGACTGGGACTGGGACTGGCTCTTGGTGCCTGGCTTCTTGCATCACAATTTCAGAGAGTTCCATCACCAAGGAAGTTAGCTAGGTCACTTCCTTCAGGAACTGAATGAGGTCCCTCTCTTGGCAACAACTTTGTCCTAACAGTTTCTTCCAAGGGTCCCTTTAGATGGAGGCTGCTCCTACTTTGTGTGACAATTTGACTAGTTAAAATGGTATATCAAAATAGGCACCTGGGAACAGCTCTCCACGCAGGCCTGGTTAGGTCCATCTTCTCTACATTAAGAAGAGAAAGGCTGATGCATACACATCCCTTCATCCTGTTCAGGTTGTTTGCCATGGAAGATGGCTTTTGCTCTCTAGGATCCTTCAGAGCTGCCTACATCTTCTCCAGGGATCATTTCTGCATCGAACTTTGAGGTTCTCAGCAGTTGGAAGATACCCTACATTACTGTATTGTAAGATGAACTCTGTCCCTGCTCTTTTGTAATTTTAGATTGAGGCAACAGTGTATGGTTAGGGTTAATTACAGGTTCGATTTGGGTTAGGAATCATTCTGCGGGATGAATAATGGTCTTGGGAACCTGCAATATTTATAGGAATATAGAGATGAAATATAAGGATGAAAACAGAAATCTAGGTAAGATTTGA
Source organism: Callospermophilus lateralis (assembly GCF_048772815.1). Classification (NCBI taxonomy): domain Eukaryota; kingdom Metazoa; phylum Chordata; class Mammalia; order Rodentia; family Sciuridae; genus Callospermophilus; species Callospermophilus lateralis. The sequence continues at coordinate 198,970 of NW_027516249.1, forward strand.
AGCTCAGAAGTGCATTGGGCAACTGATTGTGATACTTAGCTTTGAATTACGTTCTGCATACATGTTTCAGAAAAATCGATATACAATAGCATAGGACCTTGTACCTTGGATGATTGAATGTAGTAGAGAACATCCACTCAAAAAGGGATAGTTGATAGGATCAGGAAGATAGTATGTTTCGGAAGAAGAGTGAGTATAGGATTTGGACCAAAGTTCATAAGCAATAGGGTTTCGGTTAGAGAGTGAATGTCAATGTCAGCACATGTGAAGGGTCAGTCACAATGTTGAACTGGAGAAAATATGTAGGAAAGTAGATATCAATAGAGACATTAGGAAATCAGGAAAAGTACAAAGTGAGTGAAAAAATTAGACATTTTCAATGGTATTGAGGTTGAATATATAATCTTAGGAAGAAACAAATATGTAGTCACCAATAGGATTGACATTTGAGAGCATTAGGCAACCTGGTCATGGATGTTTTTAGTAATCCATGTTCAGTTTCCATTTAGGCTTTGGTACAGTCATACGTGTGAATTTTGCATTTTGTGTCCAGAATATTACTGTGATACCATGCATATGTAGATCAGGTGATATGAGTATTTCTTCCACAATCTGGGAGCAATATTTTGAAGATGTATAAATTAGTATTTGGGATACAAAGAGGTGTAACCTTTGTCTATTAATATAGAGATAATACATGAATAGACCATACTATGAATAAATAATATAACTGGTTCCACTTTACAAAATGTATTGAATTGATATCAGAAAATATATAAGAAATCTTTATTGATATAAAATCATTCATTCCAACCAGTAATACATCTAATAGTGATATTATAGTTATGGTTTATCATAAAGTGTGTGTCCATTTTGCTTTAAAAGTGATAAAGGAAATCGAAAATAATGTGTTTGGAAAGAAATCTCATGAAAAGATCAGTCAAGAAACATGGAGGAAAACATGTGTTCTGAAGCAGGAAGTGATTGAAATTGAAACAAATGCCTATAAATTTGCTAAATTGTGGAGGAAATATATATCCTATGATGTGCATAAACTGAAGAAATTGTAATGTCCCAGTGTTGAATAAAAATGAACGTCGATATACACATCATGTCCCACAGGAATCTACTTGCATTGATGATAAACTGTGTCAGTTACTGTAGAAATGTTAGGATTTGTATGCACCATTCACTGAAGTTAGTTTTCAGCACTAGGAATCAAAAATGTATTTCAGGTGGATGAAATTTTCTGAGAATAATCTTGTGAAACGTTGATTATAAATCCACGTTCATGAACATGAATGAAATTAGGAAGTGTATACAAGACACATATATTTCATATTTTGAAAAATATGGAGAGAGTGTGTATATATATATATATATATATATATATATATATATATATATATATACACACACACAGAGAGAGAGAGAGACATTAAAAATAGCAATATATGCCAATCAAAATTCACCATGAAATATATATCATCCACAGATCCAAAAATATTCATTTTACTGAACAAAGATTTGTGTATAATTTTGTTCTCTAGGAAGCTCACCCATAGGTTGAATTTTCAGTTCCAACGGCGTTTATGAGGAGTGATCTCTTCTCTCAATTTGTATCTGCAAAGTCAGCCACCTCACAAGAATGTACGTGTAGTACCAGGTAGGATTCTCTATGTGCATATAAAAATATATGTGCTGAATAGGCTACAGAGAAAGAGAGACAAGAATTCACATATTTGTTATCTTTAAAATCACATGGACAACTATTGCAACAAAAATTGTCTAGATTAATAACTCCTAACCTTTATAATGCAAAAGGCAAGTCCAACTATACACCATGCCTCCTCTGAACTGTTTGTATTTCTATTATGTTTGGGTTATTTTTCTGCCTCATATTAGGATTAGTAGTCAGACACTAGTAGGGTATGGTTTAGTGTCAGGGATTCAGTATTTCAAATGGAAAATTGGAAAATGAATCCAATATGTATGCAAATATGTCCTACACAAAAGTCTTCCCACTCTCATCCAGAAAAATCCATTGACATTATCTTCACCCTATGTAAGATGCAATTCGAAGAGAAGAGTTAGAAAATCTGTGAATACATATCTGGAATGGAAAATGCTCAGGAGTTCACAACCTTGGAGGTGGTAGAGGAGTTTCCAAAAGTAAGTGACTGCGTAAACACTCCACAAACATGGAACTCTGCTGGCCAAAAGCCTTCTTGAGAAACTGCCTCTGAGTTTGGACACATGAAATATATCTTGTTGTCCGGAGCTTTAGCTTTATTTCTGGTGAGACCATCAAAGCTGGATCTGCATCTATGTGACCTGGAGGACATCGTTTCTTATTTTCCATTGAACATTAGGTACCGGTGTTGATTTCTCTCTTTGTTGGTAAACTGTGGCCACTGGAAGCTTAGTGTCTCCCTGAGTGGACTGTGAAGCCATTTGGTCATCCTGAACTTTTTGTGGTGTTTCTTGCTGCTGCACTGGGAGTTTGGTATTTGCTTCACGAAATACAAGGAGTTCAACTAGGATATAGTGCTAGAGGGAGTTCTGTGACGTGTGTTGGGTCAGGGTCTGCAGGAGAATTCACCAACCAGGGTTCTATCCCACATAGCTTGCCCCCTTGACCATCGCAACCTGATTCTGAACATTGCCCAGAAACCTCTCCATATAACAAGATGCCTTTTCATATAATAGTCTGCTGGCTGTACCAAGTCAGTCACAAGCTATTTGGAAGCCAATGGCTGATCCACATGGCCACACCACAGTTGTATTATCACACACCTGCCCACCACTGCTCTAGGCCCACTACTCAGCAGCCTCCAACTTACTGGCATCTCTGTTCCACACCATTTTCATGAAACCCAGCCAATCAAGGCACTGTCTGTAACACTAATGATCAGCAAGAGAACAACCAATGGTTCTCCAGTGCCACTTGGTCATTGGGAATTTCAAAAACATCATGGTATTTATCTATCCATTTTTCAAGAATGAAGTTGGAGGCACTTTGGGGTTTCCATTCTTCCAGGAACCATTACATGGGGAGGACTCTCATTTCAATGAAAGCCCTGAAAAACTCTCACAGGCAAGGCTTCCCAAACAGTGGCCAAAAGGTCACATGAAGCCAGGCCCATTGAGGTCTACAACGGGAGGTCCATGTGTCTTTTGACTCTTAACTATGGCTGCCAAGTTTTTCAGAATAAAATCATGCGATATCCTTGCTGAGAATTTCAGTTCTCTGTGGAAAGCCACCCTGGGCCTAGATCTCAGCTTTCAAGGGCAACTCTTATGCGTGGCCTCCTAAAATCCCAACACAATTCATGGCAACACTTCTCTGAGGTCAGTTCCAGAACTCAGTCTCTAAGAGGAATCACACCAGAGTTCAAGCCCATGTGGACCCTGTTATCTCTTCCAACCGCCACACAAATGACCACAATTAAAACCAAAACATTCCCACATGTCCCTCATCTTCATCCATATAGACAGTCATTATAAACTCTGGCTGGAGGTTTCTATGAGGGGCGCAGCCAAGACAGTGTCCAAAATATGCACCCTTGCCACTCATTTGTCTAAATTCATGGTGGCCTGGACACCCTTCCTGTGAACCAGGAGTGATCAAAAAAGCCTGCCGTTAACGCTGCTCTGCTTCTCCAATTTGAGGCCTACTGACAGTCAGGTATAGATTCATTATGTGATTTGGCATCATGAGAGAACCCAAGTACTTCTGCAGGACTTTGAAGAACTCATTTGACCCAAAAAAAATCCCTATTCTCACTTGATGGAGGTCAGGAACCTATCGGAGGAAGGCAGGAGACTTCATCTACAATGACTGATCTTTTTGCCATTTTGGTTTTGGATGCACACATGGGATCTTCTTTACATCTATCAGGAGCTGAGAATCTTATCCACAGCCTCAAACAGAGCCTAGTGTCTGATTAAGACACATCCTTTTCCAAAGCAATTAAGCAAAGAGCCACAGGTGATGCACATTCATTTCCATTTGAAATCTGTTTCTTCAGGCTTCACAAAGGGGTGGCATGATGCAAAGACCTTCCTGACATTCAAGGCAACAGAACCAAAGGTAAGCAAATGGACCAAAGCAGGGTTTCTCCACTGAGACTTTACTGCTCACACTGATATCTGAGTTTTCTGAGATGTTCCCATTCCCTTCAGCTATCAAGAACATGGACATGTCACAGAGCTTGGAGGTGGTACATATCTTGGACAATACATCATGAGCTTATTCTGGAGAGTGGCCAGAATTCAGGAAGAAAACAGAAACTTAGGATGTTAGTAGGTGTTTCCTATCCATAAGGCATACCACGGTCCATTCTTCAATTGTGCAAGATAAATGCTGGGAAGCTTTCTACTAGACAGGACACCTCCATTGATGCATTCTCTTTTCTAATGTCGACAACCACGGACACAGTGGATACACAGACATAGAAAGTCGCCTTGTCAAAAGACTTACTAGAAACAGTCGACTCCAAACAAAACCAACCACATTTCCTACCTATTCTCAGAACATGAGAAAAAACCGCAAACTCACATCCACAAACAAAGGCAACTCCTTCCCAAAAGTAGGTCTGTGACTATCCGGAGTGTCCTCTGACTGGTGGGCCATACTATGTTCTCCACAAAATGACCTCTCCTGTCTCAGATCTTGTCTCCTTGGCAAACTCTGTGATGCTGTGAGGAGCCAACGGCTAGCCACTACCTGCTATCTCAGGAAAGGCTTCTCTTCAGAGCTCTCCTGGCATTTGGCCATCCTCACATCAGTCGGTACCAAGAAGGTCTGACTCTGTACTTGGTAAATCCAAACAAGTGAGCGCACTGGGACTGGGACTGGGACTGGCTCTCGGTGCCTGGCTTCTTGCATCACAATTTCAGAGTGTTCCATCACCAAGGAAGTTAGGTAGGTCACTTCCTTCAGGAACTGAATGAGGTCACTGCCTTGGCAACAACTTTGCCCTAACCATTGCTTCCAAGGGTCACATTGGATGGAGGCTGCCCTTACTTCCTTTGACAATTTGACTAGTTTCAATGGTATATCAAAATAGGCACCTGAGAACAGCTCTCCACGCAGGCCTGGTTAGGTCCATCTTCTCTACCTTACAAAGAGAGAGTCTGATGCATACACATTCCTTTTTCCTGTCTAGATTGTTTGCCATTGAAGATGGCTTTTGCTCTCTCAGGTCCTTCATAGCTGCTGCCATCTTATCCAGGGATTATTTCTGCATCGAACTTTCAGGTTCTCAGCAGTTTGAAGATACCCTACATTCCTGTATTGTAAGACGAACTCTGTCCCTGCTCTTTTGTAATGTTAGATTGAGGCAACCGTGTATGGTTATCGTAAATAGCAGGTTTGATTTGGATTAGGAATCATTCTGCAGAATGAATAATGATCTTGGGAGCCTGCAATATTTATAGGAATATAGAGATGAAATATACGTATGAAAACAGAAATCTAGGAAAGATTTGAAGCTCAGAAGTGCATTGGGCAACTGATTGCGATACGTAGCTTTGAATTACGTTCTGCAGACATGTTTCAGAAAAATCGATATACAATGGCATAGGACCATGCACCTTGGATGATTGAATGCAGTAGAGAACATCCACTCAAAAAGTGATAGTCGATAGGATCAGGAAGATAGTCAGTATGTTTTGGAAGAAGAGCTAGTATAGGATTTGGACCAAAGTTCATTAGCAATAGTGTTTCCGTTAGAGAGTGAATGTCAATGTCAGCACATGTGAAGGGTCAGTCACAATGTTGAACTGGAGAAAATATCTAGGAAAGTAGATATCAATAGAGACATTAGGAAATCAGTCAAAGAGTATCAAGTGAGTGAAAAAAATTAAACATTTTCAACAGTTTTGAGGTTGAATATATAATCTTAGGAAGAAACAAATATGTAGTCACCAATAGGATTGACATTTGAGAGCATTAGGCAACCTGGTCATGGATGTTTTTAGTAATCCATGTTGAGTTTCCCTTTAGGCTTTGCTACAATCATACGTGTGACTTTTGCATTTTGTGTCCAGAATATTACTGTGATAACATGCATATGTAGATCAGGTGACATGAGTATTTCTTCCACCATTTCTGGGAGCAATATTTTAAAAATGTATAAATTAGTATTAGGGGTACAACGAGGTGTACCCTGTGTCTATGAATATAGAGATAATGCATGAATAGACCATAATGTGAAATAAATAATATAACTGGTTACACTTTAAATAATGTATTGAATTGATATCAGAAAATGTATAAAAAATCTTTTATTGATATATAATCATTCATTCCAACCAGTTATACATCTTATGATGATATTACAGTGATGGTTTATCATGAAGTCTGTTTCAGTTTTGCTTCAAAACTGATAAAGGAAATCGAAAATAATGTGTTTGGAAAGAAGTCTCATGAAAAGACCAGTCAAGAAACACGGAGGAATGCATGTGTTCTGAAGCAGGAAGTGATTGAAAGTGAAACAAATGCCTATATATTTGCTAACCTGTGGAGGAAATATATATCCTATGATGTGCATAAACAGAAGAAATTGTAATGTGCCAGTGTTGAATTAAAATGAACATCAATATACACATCATGTCCATTGGAATCTACTTGCTTTGATGATAAACTGTGTCAGTTACTGTAGAAATATTAGGATTTGTAAGCACCATTCACTGAAGTTAGTTCTCAGGACGAGGAAACAAATATGTATTTCAGGTGGTTGAATGTTTCTGAGAATAATCTTGTGAAAAGTTGATTATATATCCACATACATGAATATGAATGAATTTAGAGAGTGTTTAATAAGACACATTTTTTTCATATTTTGAAAAATCTAGAGAGTGTATATATATATATATATATATATATATATATATATATATATATATGTAAAACTCATGGAGAAATATTACAATTAAAATTTGACAAGATTTATAATACATACCCTTGATAAAGCCGAAAGCAAATCCAAGTATATACCATGCCTCCTATGAAAGGCCTGTATTTCTATTCTGTTACGTTTCTTTTTATCCATCATATTAGCATTAGTAGTCAGAGTCTATTAGGGTATGTGTTAGTGTCAGGGATCATTATTTCAAATGAAAATAGAAAAATGAATCTAATGTGTATGCAAATATGTGCTACACAAAAATCTTGCCACTCTCATCCAGAACAATTCCTTGACATTTACTTCGCTCCAAGTAAGACACAATTAGTGGAGAGGAGTTCGAAAACCTGTGATTACATATGTGGAACTGAAAATGTTCAGGAGTTCACAACATTGGAGGTGGTAGAGCAGTTTCCAAAAGTAAGGGAGAGGTTAAACACTCCACAAACTTGGAGCTCTTCTGGCCTAAAGACTCTTTGAGAAAATGCCTCTCAGGTTGGGCACATGAAATATATGAAGTTGTCAGGAGATTTAGCTTCCTTTGTTGTGACACCATCAAATGTGGGTCTGCATCTATGTGACCTGGAGGAAATGGTTCCTTATTTTCTAATGAACATGAGACAGCAGTTCTGAATTCTCTTTTTCTTGGTAAACTGTGGCCACTGGGAGTTAAGTTTCTCCCCGTGTGGTCTGTGAAGGCGTTTGGTCATCCTCCATTTTCGTGGTGTTTCTTACTGCTGCACTGGGAGTTTGGAATTGGCTTAATGAAATACAAGGAGTTCAACTGGCACACAATTCTGGAGGGAGCTCTGTCACGTGTGATTGGTCAGGGTCTTCAGGAGAATTTTCGAAACATGGATCTATCCCACATAGCTTTCCCCCTTGACTATAGCAACCGAATTCTGAACATTGCCCTGAATCATCTCAATATAACAAGATGCCTTTACATATAAGGGTCTGCTGCCTGCACCATGTCAGTCACAAGTATTTTGGAAGCCAATGGCCGATCCACGTGGTCCCACAACAGATATTTATTCACAACCATATAGTCCACTGCTCTAGCCCCAATACTCAGCAGGTTCCAACTTATGACATCTCGGTTCTATACCATTTTCATGACAACCAGTCAATCAAGGAACTGTCTGGTACACTCATGATCAGCAACAGGACATCCAAAGTTTCTCCAATGCCACCTGGTCATGGGAATATTAAAAATTTCATGGTATTTATGTAGCCATTTTTCAAGGATGATGTTGGAGGCACTGTGGGTTTCAATTCATTCAGGAACCATTAAATGGTGAGTAAGCTCATTTCAATGAAAGCTCTGGAGAACTCTCACAGACAAGGGTTCCCAAAGAGGGGCCAGAAGGTCACATGAAGCCAGGCTCATTGAGGTCTACAATGTGAGGTACATGTGTGTTTTGAGTGTCAACTATGACTTCCAAGTCTTTCAGTAAAAAAATCATGTGTTATCCTGACTGAGATTCCCAGTGCTCAGTGGAAAGCCACCCTGGGCCTAGATCTCAGTTTCCAAGGGCTAATCTCATGTGTGGCCTCCTATTATCCCAACACAATTCATGGCAATACTTCTCTCAGGTGAGTTCCAGGACTCAGGCTCTAAGGAGTATCAGAGCAGAGTTCAAGCCCTGGTGGACCAAGTCATCTCTTCCAACCGCCACACAAATGACCACAATTAAAACCAAAACACTCCTACATGGCCCTCATCTTCTTCCATAAAGACACTCATCATAACATATGGCTGGAGGTTTCCATGAGGGGCACAGCCGAAGACAGTGTCCAAAATAAGCTCCCTTGCCCCTCATTTGCCTAAACTCAGGGTGGCTTGGACACCCTTCTTCTGAACCAGGAGTGATCTGTAAGAGTAAAAGAAATTGAAATTAAAGTGTTAAAGTTAAAGTGTAAAAGACCGGGTGTTGTAAAGTTTCTAATCTTCAAGGCCTGGTTTAAAATGTAAAGGACCAGGTATTTTTAAGTTTCCATGCTACACGCAAAACCTGAAATTCCTGTAAATTGTAGGACAATTTCTGGACTGCCCAGTAAATATTCCCCCTGACCGCCTGGTTGTTTAATAACCTAGCACCCTGTGTGGCCTACCACATATGCATCGCAGGGCCTAAATCAATCAATTTCAATGTGTACCCCGCTTTAGAATTGACCTATCACTCCCGCCTGACGTGTTCAAGCCAATGAATGAACTAATCATGTTTAGGATTTGTTGTTTCATTTTCCCACAGTGTATGATGATTTGCTAAAGGAGACTGTGATATATGTAAAGTCTCACACTCCCCAAATTGTGTACTTAAGCACTGCTCAACCCCTGCTCGGGGATCTGGGCTGCTCTCCCTTCTTGAGTGAGCACAGAGCACCAGCATGCTGGATTGGATCCTCAATAAATGTCTTTTGCTGTTGCATGAGCCTTGGTCTCATACATGAACATGAATGAAATTAAGGAGTGTATAATAAGACACATATATTTCATATTTTGAATAATCTATAGAGTGTAGATTTTTCACAAAACACATACAGAGATATTAAAAAGTACCAATATATATGCCAATCAAAATTCATCATGAAATACATATCATACACAGATCCAAAAATCTTTATTTTACTGAACATGGATTTATGTGTAATGTTGTTCAACTAGGAAGCTCACGCAAATGTTGAATTTTCAGTTCCTACAGCGTTTAGGAGGAGTGATCTCTTCTCAAAATTTGTATCTGCCTAGTCAGCCACCTCACAATAATATACGTGTCGTACCAGATAGGATTCTATTTGTGCATATAAAAATACATGTGCTGAATAGGCAACAGAGAAAGGGAGACATGAATTCACATATCTGATACCTTTCAAAACACATGGAGAACTATTTCAATTAAAAATTAACCAGATTTTTAACAACTACCCTTTATCATGCAAAAGGCAAGTCCAACTATACACTATGCCTCCTCTGAATTGCTTGTATTTCTATTCTGTTTGGGTTATTTTTCTCCATCATATTAGCATTAGTAGTCAGAGTCTAGTAGGGTATGCTTTAGTGTCATGGATTCAGTAATTCAAATGAAAATAAAGGAAAATGAATCCATTGTTTACGCAAATATGCACTACAAAAAATCTTTCCACTCTCATTCAGAGCAATGCCTTGACATTACCTTCACCCCAAGTAAGACACAATTAGAGGACAAGACTTAGAAAATCTGTGAATACATATCTGGAATGGAAAATGCTCAGGAGTTCAAAAGCTTGGACATTTTAGAGGAGTTTTCAAAATTAAGGGACAGGATAAACAGTCCACAATCATGGAACTCTGCTGGCCTAAAGACTTCTTGAGAAACTGCCTCTGAGGTTGGGCACTTGAAATATATTTTCTTTTCAGGAGCTTTAGCTTCCTTTGTAGTGATACCATCAAGGATGGGTCTTCATTTATCTGACCTGGAGGACATGGTTTCTTATTTTCCAAAGAACATGAGGCAGCAGTGCTCAATCCTACCTTTGAAGGTAAACTGTGGCCACGGAGGGCTAAGTGTCTCCCCGTCTTGACTGTGAAGCCAATTGGTCATCCTACAATTTTCGTGGTGTTTCTTGCTTCTGCACTGGGCTTTTGGTATTTCCTTCATGAAATACAAGGAGTTCAACTGGGACACAGTGCTGGAGCGAGTTCTGTCACGTGTGGAGGGTCAGGGTCTACAGGAGAATTCACCAACCAGGTTTCTATCGCACATAACTTGCAACATTGTCCATAGCAAACTGATTCTGAACATTGTCCTGAAACCTTTCCTTATAACAAGATGCCTTTACATATAAGGGTCTGCTAGCTGCACCATGTAAGCCACAAGCCATTTAGAAGTTAATGGCAGACTCACATGGCCCCACCACAGATATTTTATTATACACCTGCACACCACAGCTCTGGGCCCACTTCTCAGCACTCTCCAACTTACTTACATCTCTGTTCTACACAATTTTCGTGAAACCCAGTCAGTCAAGGCACTGTCTGGTACACTCATGATCAGCAACAATACATCCAAAGGTTCTCCAGTGCCACCTGGTCAGGGGAATTTCAAGGTATTTATGGAGCAATTTTTCAAAGATGAAGTTGGAGGCACTGTGGGTTTCAATTCATTCAGGAAGCATTAAATGTTGAGGAACCTCATTTCAATGAAAGCTCTAGAGAACTCTCACAGGTAAGGCTTCCCAAAGAGTGGCCAAAATATACATATATTTCATATATTGAAAAATCTTGACAGTGTATATCTATATCTATATCTATATCTATATCTATATCTACACACACACACACACACACACAAACACACACAGACATTAAAAACTAGCAATATATATGCCAATCGAAATTCATCATGAAATATATATCATCCACGTATTCAAAAATATTCATTTTACTGAACATGGATTTTTGTATAATGTTGTTCAACTAGAAAGCTCACCCATAGGTTGAATTTTCAGTTCCAACAGCGTTTAGGAGGACTGAACTTTTCTCACAATTTGTATCTGCCAAGTCAGCCACCTCAGAAGAATATATGTGTGATACAAGGTACAATTCTATATGTGCATATAAAAATATATGTGCTGAATAGGATACAGAGAAATGGGGGAGACAGGAATTCACATATTTGATAAGTTTAAAAATACATGGACAACTCTTTCAACAAAAAAATTGACTAGATTTATAACTCCTACCCTATATAATGGAAAAGGCAATTCCAACGGTACACCATGGCTCCTCTGATGTGTTTGTATTTCTATTCTGTTTTGGTTACTTTTCTCCATCAAGTTAGGATTAGTTGTCAGAGTCTTGTAGGGTATGGGTTAGTGTCAGGGATTCAGAATTTCGAAAGGAAAATTGGAAAATGAATCCAATGTGTATGCAAATATGTGCTACACAAAAATCTTCCGACTCTCATCCAGAACAATGCCTTGACCTTAACTTCGTCCCAAGTAACACATGTAGAGAAGATGAGTAAGAAAATCTGTGAGTACATATCTGGAATTGAATATGCTCAGGAGTTCACAACCTTGCAGGTAGAAGGGGAGTTTCCAAAAGTAAGGGACAATGTAAACACTCCACAAACATGGAGCTCTGCTATCCTAATGACTTCTGGAAAAACTGCCTCAGATGTTGGGCTCTTGAAATATATGTTGTTGTCAGGAGCTTTAGCTTCGTTTGTAGTGAGACCATAAAAGCTGGGTCTGCATCTATGTGACCTGGAGTAGATGCTTTCTTATTTACCAATGAAAATGAGGCAGCATTGATGAATTCTCTCTTTCTGGGTCAACTGTGGCCACTTGGGGCTCAGTGTCTCCTCATGTGGACTCTGAAGCCATTTGATCATCCTCCAATTTTTGTGATGTTTTTTGCTGCTGCACTGGGAGTTCAGTATTTGCTTCATGAAATACAAGGAATTTAACTGGGACACAGTGCTGGAGGGAGTTCTGTCACGTGTGGTGGAACAGGTTCTGCAGGAGAATGCACAAACCAGGCTTCTTTCCAACATAGCTTGCCACCTTGACCATAGCAACCTGATTCTGAACATTGCCCTGAAACTTATCCATATAACAAGAATCATTTACATATAATGGTCTGCTGGATACACCATGTCAGTCACAAGGCATTTGGAAGCCATTGGCAAATCCAGATAGAAGCACCACAGATGTTTTATCTCACACATGCCCACCTTTGCTCTAGGTCCACTATTCAGCAGGCTCCAACTTACTGGCATCTCTGTTCTACACCATTTTCGTGAAACCCAGCCAATCAAGGCACTGTCTGGTACACTCATGATCACCAACAGGATATCCAATGGTTCTCCACTGCCTCCTAGATATGGGAATTTCAAAAATTTAATGGTATTTATCGAGCCCATCTTTCAAGGTTGAAGTTGGAGTCACTGAGTGTTTCATTTAATTCAGTAATCATTAAATGGTGAAGAAGCTCATTTCAATGAAAGCTCTGGAGAACTCTAACTGCTAAGGCTTCTAAAAAAGTGGCCAAAATGCCACATGAAGCCAGGCCCATTGAAGTCTACAATGTTAAGTGCATTTGTGTTTTGACTCTCAACTATGGCTGCCAAGTGTTTCAGAATAAAATTATGTGATACCCTGGCTGAGATTCCCAGTGCTCTGTGGAAAGCCACCCTGGGAATAGATCTCTGTTTCCAATGGCGACTCCCATGTGTGGCCTCCTAATATCCCAACACAATTCATGGCAATACTTCTCTGAGGTCAGTTCCAGGACTCAGTCTCTATGGGGTATCACACCAGAGTTCAAGCCCAGGTGGACCCAGTCATCGCTTCCAACTGCCACACAAATAACCACAGTTAAAACCAAAACACTCCCACATGGCCCTCATCTTCTTCCATATAGACACTCCTCATAATCTCTGGCTGGATGTTTCCATGAGGGGCGCAGCCCAACACAGTGTCCAAATAAGCTCGCTTGCCCATCATTTTCCTAAAGTCAGGGTGGATTGTACACCCTTCCTGTGAACCAGGAGGGATCAAATATGCCTTCCAGTAATACTGCTCTGCTTCTCCAATTTGAGGCCTACTGACTGTCGGTATAGATTTTTTATGTGATGTGGAGTCATGAGAAAACACAAGCATGTATGCAATTGCCTTTGCAGGGCTTTGAAGAACTCATTTGATTCAAAGGATCCCTATTCTCACTTGATGGTGGTAAGGAACCTAACAGAGGAAGGCGAGAGACTTCATCAACAATGACTGATTTTTTTCCCATTTTGGTTTTGGATGCACACATGGGATCATTCTTTAGATCCATCAGGTGCTGAGAACCTAAGCCACAGCCTAACACAGGGCCAAGAGACTGATTCAGACACATCCATTTCCAAAGCAATTAACAAAGAGCCACAGGTGATGCCCATTTAATTCCATTTTAAAACTGTTTTCTTCAGGCTTCACAAACTGTGTCCTGAGGCCAAGACCTTCCTCACATTCAGGGGAAGAGAAGAATTGGTTAGCAAAAGGCCCAAAGCAGAGTTTCTCCACTGAGGCTTTCCTGGTAACACAGATATCTGAGTTTTTTGAGATGCTAGCCATTCCCTTTAGCTATCCACTACATGGCCTTGTCACAGAGCTTGGAGGTGGTACATATCTTGGACACAAAACCATGAGCCTATTCTGGAGAGTGGCCAGGTTTAGGAAGAAAACAGGAACTTAGGAAATTAGTAGGTGTTTTCCATCCATAAGGGAAGCCACAGTCCATTCATCAATTGGGCAGGATGAATGCTGGGAAGGATTCTACTAAACAGGACACATCCATTGATGAATTCTCTTTTCAAATGTCGACAACCACGGACACAGTGGGATACACAGACATAGAAACACTCACTTTGTGAAACGACTTACTAGGAACAGTCCACTCCAAACCAAACAAACCACCTTTTTTACCTATTCTTAGAACATGAGACAAAACCACAAACTCACACTCACACCCACAAAGGCACCTCCTTCCCCCAAAGAGGTCTGTGACAATCCGGAGTTTCCTCTGACTTGTGGGCCTTATTATGTTCCCTGAAATGTCCTGTCCTGTCTCAGATCTGGTCTCCTTGGCCAAATCTGCGAAGTGGTCAGGAGCCAGCTGTGAGCAACTACCTGCTTTCTCAGGAAAGGCCCCTCTTCTGAGCTCTCCTGAAATTTGGCCATTCTCACATCAGTAGGTACCAAGAAAGACTGACTCTGTTCTTTGTAAATCCAAATAAGTCAGCCCACTGGGAATGGTACTGGGACTGCCTCTGGTTGCCTGGCTTCCTGGATCCCAAATTCAGAGAGTTCTATCACCAAGGAAGTGAGGAAGGTCACCTCCTTTGTGAACTGAATGAGGTCACTGCTTTGGAAACCACTTTGTCCTAAAATTTGCTTCCAAGGTTCCCATGAGATGGAGGCTGCCCCTATTTCCTGTGATACTTTCACAACTGAGAATTGTATATCAACCATAGGCAGCCGGGAACAGCTGTCCACACTGGCCTGGTTTGGTCCATCTTCTCTACATTAAGAAGAGTGAGGCTGATTCTGACACATCCCTTCATCCTGACCGGGTTGTTTGCCGTGGAAGATGACTTTTGCTCTCTCAGGTCCTTCATAGCTGCCTAAATCTTCTCCAGGGATCATTTCTGCATGGAACTTTGAGGTTCTCAGAGGTGGAAGATCGCCTACATTCCTGTATTGGAAGACCAATTCTGTCCCTCCTCTTCTGTAAAGTTAGATTGAGGGAACATTCTATGGTTAAGGTTAATAACAGGTTCCATTTTGGTTAGGAATCATTCTCTGGGATGAATAATGGTATTGGGATTTTGCAATATTTTCAAGAATATATAGGTGAAATATAAGTATGAAAAAAGAAATCTAGGTAATTTTTGAAGGACAGAAGGGAATTGGCCCCATGATTGGGATTCTTAGCTTTCAATTATGTTCTGCACAGGTGTCTAAGATAAATTGATATACAGTGGCATAGGATCTTGTCTTTTGGATGATTGAATGTCGAAGAGAACATCTGGTCCAAAAGGGATAGTTGGTGGATTAGGAAGATATTCGGTAGGTTTAGAATGAAGAGTGTGTATAGAATTTGGACCAAAAGATCTTTAGCAATAGGGTTTTGGGTAGAGACTGAAAGTAAATGTCAGCACATGTGAAGAGTCAGTCACAGTGATAAACTGGGGAAAAAATACAGGAAATCAGATATCAATAGAGACATTAGGAAATCAGGACAAGTATAAAGTGAGTGATAGGATTAGAAATTTTCAACAGGGTTGAAGTTGAATATGTAATTTCAGGAAGAAACAAATATGTAGTCACCAATAGGATTCACTTTGAGAGCATTAGGCAACCTGGATATGGATTTTTTTTTTAATCCATGCTCACTTTCCATTTAGGATTTGGTACAATCATAAGTGTGACCTTGCTTTTTGTTTCCACAATATTACTGTGATTAATGTATATATAGATCAGATGACATGAGTATTTCTTCCACCATTTCTGGGAGCAATATTTTGAAGACATATAATTTAGTATTGTGGGTACAAATAGGTATAGGCTGGGTTATACGAATATAGAGATAATGCATGAATAGACCATACTGTGAATAAATAATATAACTGGTTCCAAATTTAAATAATGGATTGAATTGATATCTGGATATATACTGGAAAACTTATATTGATATTCATACAATCATTCGTACCAGTTATACATCTAATGGTAATATTAGTGTTATGGTTTATCATTAAGTGTCTGTGAGTTTTGCTTCTAAAATGATTATGGAAATCAAAAATAATGTGCTTGGAAAGAAGTCTCATTAAAACAACAGTCACGAAACCTGGGGGAATACATATGTTCTGAAGCAGGAAGTAATTGAAAGTGAAAAAAAATCCTATGAATTTGTGAATTTGTGAATGAAAAATGTATTCTATTATGTGCAAAAACTGAAGAAATATTAATGTACCAGTTTTGAATAAAAATGAACGTCAAAGTACATATCATGTCCCATAGGAATCTACTTGCATTGATATTAAACTGAGTCATTTACTGTAGCAATATTAGGATTTGTATGCACCATTCACTGAAGTTAGCTTTCAGTACTAGGAAACAAATATATATTTCAGGTGGATTAATATTCCAGAGAATATTCTTATGAAAAGTTTAATAAAAATCCACATTCATTAACATCAATGAATTCAGGGAGTATATAATAAGACACATACATTTCATATTTTGAAAAATCTGGAGAGTTTATACATATATATATATGCACACACACACACACACACACACACATATACATTAAAATGTAGCAATATAAATGCCAATCGAAATACATCATGAAATATATATCATCCACAAATCCAAAAATCTTCACTTTTCTGAACATCAATTTAAGTATAATGTTGTTCAACTAGGAAGCTCACCCATAGTTTGTTTTGTAAGTTCCAACAGCATTTAGGAGGAGTGATCTCTTCTCACAATTTGTATTTGCCAAGTCAGCAACCTCACAAGTATCTACGTGTGATACCAGGTAGGATTCTATATGTGCATATAAAAATACATGTGCTGAATAGGGTACAGAGAAATGCAGACAGGAATTCTCATATTTGTTAACTTTAAAAACACATGGAGAAGGGAGGGGCAGAGCCGCCAACCGCGCCTGTAAGATAGGCGGACCTGCGAGCCACCGGTAGAACAGGCCTAGCGGCCCGTAATCGTACAAAACACATTGCCCTGGTTGGGGGTTGGGCAGAGCCGCTGCGCGCCTGCAAGGAACGCGGACATGCGACCCACAGGGAGAACAGGCCCAGCAACCCGCAGAGGGGCAGAGACACCCCTTGCAACTTCTAGATAGGTGAACCTGTGACCCAGCGGCAGAAGAGGCCCAGCTGCCTTCAGAGGAGCAGAGCCGGCCCCCGCGCCTGCGAAGTAGGCAGACCTGCGAACACCGACAGACCAGGCGCTAGGCCCCGCCACGGTGCTAGACACATAACCAGGTTTGGGGAGGGGCCGAGCCACTGCCCGTGCCTGAAAAGCAGGTGGACCTCTCACCCTCTGGCAGAACAGACCCAGCAACCTACCAGCCTGGTAGATATATCGCCCCGGTTTAGGGAGGGGCAGAGCTGCCACTCGTGCCTGCAATGTAGACAGCCCTGCAATCCACAGACAGAAGAGGCCCAGCGGCACGCGGAGGGGCAGAGCCGACACCTGCGCCTGCAAGGTAGGTGGACCTGTGACC
Source organism: Callospermophilus lateralis (assembly GCF_048772815.1). Lineage (NCBI taxonomy): Eukaryota > Metazoa > Chordata > Mammalia > Rodentia > Sciuridae > Callospermophilus > Callospermophilus lateralis. Next base: position 216,658 of record NW_027516249.1, read on the forward strand.
CACTGGCTGAACAGGAGAAGCGCCTGAATAGGGGTAGAGCAACTGCCCGCTCCTGCAAGGTAGGCGGACAGGCTACCGACCGGCAGAACAGGTCCAGAGGGCTGCTGGTGTGGTAGGCACATTGCCCCAATTGGAGGAGGGGCAGAGCCACCGCCCACACCTGTGAGGGAGACTTTTCATGAATACAATAGCAATATAAACATTTAGGGGTAAAATTCAATAACACAAAAGTTCCACCAAACAGAAAAAAACGCGAACAGTAGGAAAAGACAAGGAAAGAAAGGACCACAAGCAATGCAGGTCAACTCAACATTAGAAGAGGTTATATCTGCAGCAGATGGAATGTCAGATAAAGAATTTAGGATATACTTGCTTCCGATGATCTGAGTCAACAGGGAGACATTAGACAGCAAAATCAGACAATGAAAGATCACTTCAACAATAAATTACATAAACAAATCCAAGAAGCAAAAGATCAACTATACAGGGAGATAGAGGTTATAAAAAAAACAAACAGAAATCATAGAAATGCAGGAAGCAATAAACCAACTTAAAAACTCAATTGAGAATACTACCAGCAGAGTAGATCACGTAGAAGATAGAAAATCAGACAATGAAGACAAAGTATTTCAACTTGAAAAGAACAGAGACAGCTCAGCAAGACTGTTAAGAAACCATGAGCAGAAAATCCAAGAAATATGGGATAACATGAAGAGACCAAACTTAAGATTAATTGGGATACAGGAAGGTATACAGGTGCAAAACAAAGGAATGAGCAATCTATTCAATGAAATAATATGAGAAACCTTCCCAGACATGAAGAATGAGACAGAATCCCAAATCATAGCAGCCTACAGGATGCCGAATGTGCAAAATCATAAGAGATAAAGACCTAGACATATTATAATGAAGATGCCAAACATACAGAATAAAGAGAGAATTTTAAAAGCTACAAGAGAAAGGAAGCAGATTACATTTAGGGGTAAACCAATCAGGATAACAGCTGATCTTTCAACACAGACTCTGAAAGCTAGAAGATCCTGGAATAACATTTTTCAAACACTGAAAGAAATTGGGTTCCAACCAAGAATTGTGTATCCAGCGAATTTAAGCTTCAGGATGGAAGATAAAATTAAAACCTTCCATGATAAACAAAAGTTAAAAGAATTTGCAGCTAGAAAACCCTTTCTTCAAAAGATCCTTGGCAAAACATTATAGGAAGATGAAATGGAAAATAACAATGAAAACCAACAGTGGGAGGTAGTACAGTAAAGGGGGGAAAAATAATCAAAGAGGAAAAAAATACATGGTTAGTAACATAAATAAACAAATATGGCTGGAATAACAACCCATATCTCAATAGTAACCCTAAATGTTAATGGCTTAAACTCACCAATTAAGAGACACAGGCTAGTAGAATGGATCACGAAAGAAGACCCAACAATTTTCTGCCTGCAGGAGACGCATTTGATAGGAAAAGAGAAACATAGACTGAAGTTGAAAGGTTGGGAGAAATCATATCACTCATATGGACTTCGGAAACAAGCAGGAGTGTCCATACTCAGATCAAATAAAATAGATGTCAAGCCAAAGTTAAGCAAAAGGGATAAAGAGGGACACTACATACTGCTCAAGGGAACCATACACCAACAAGATATAACAATCATAAATATATATGCCCCAAACAATGGTTCAGCTATGTTCATCAAAAAAACTCTTCTCAAGTTCAAGAGTCTGATAGACCACAATACAATAATCATGGGAGACTTCAACACACCTCTCTCACTACTGGACAGATCTTCCAAACAAAAGTTGAATAAGGAAACTATTGAACTGAATAACACAATTAATAACATAGACTTAATAGACATATATAGAATATACCACCCAACATCAAGCATTACACTTTTTTCTCAGCAGCACATGGATACCTCTCAAAAATAGATCATATATTATGTCACATGGCAACTCTTAGACAATATAAAGGAGTATAGATAATACCAGGCATCTTATCTGATCATAATGGAATGAAACTGAAAAATCAACAATAAAAGAAGGAAGGAAACTTCATGCATCACTTGGAGAATGAACAATACGTACTGAATGATCAATGGGTTATAGAAGACATCAAGGAGGAAAATAAAAAATTCTTAGAGATAAATGAAAAAGACAGACAGAACATATCAGAATCTATGGGACACATTGAAAGCAGTTCTAAGAGGAAAATTCATTGCTTGGAGTTCTTTCCTTAAAAAAAGAAAAAAAAAAAAAACAACAAATAAATGATCTCATAGTTCATTTCAAAATCCTAGAAAAAAAAAGAGCAAAACAACAGCAAAAAAAGTAGAAGGCAAGAAATAATTAAAATCAGAGCTGAAATTAATAAAATCAAAACAAAAGAATCAATTGAAAAATTTGACAATACTAAAAGTTGAAAAATAAATAAAATTGACAGACTCTTAGCCATGTTAACAAAGAGAAGAAGAGAGAGAACTCAAATTACTATCATACTGGATGAAAATGGCAATATCACAACAGACACTTCTGAAATACAGAAGATAATCAGAAATTATTTTGAATCCTTATACACCAATAAATTAGAAGATAGTGAAGGCATTGATAAATTTCTTAAGTCATATGATCTGCCCAGATTGAGTCAGGAGGATATAGACAACCTAAGCAGACCAATATTAATTGAGGAAATAGAAGAAACCATCCAATGACTACCAACTAAGAAAAGAACAGGACCGAATGGGTATACAGCAGAGTTTTTCAAAACCTTTAAAGAGGAACTAATACCAGTACTTTTCAAGATATTTCAGGAAATAGAAAAAGAGAGAGAACTTCCAAATTCATTTTAGGAGGCCAATATCACCCTGATTCATAAAACAGACAAAGACACTTCAAAGAAACAAATCTACAGACCAATATCTCTAATGAACCTAGATGCAAAAATCCTCAATAAAATTCTGGCGAATCAGATACAAAAACATATTTAAAAAATTGTGCAACATGATCAAGTAGGATTCATCCCTGGGATACAAGGCTGGTTCAATATACGGAAATCAATAAATGTTATTCACCACATCAATAGACTTAAAAATAAGAACCATATGATCACCCCAATAGATGCAGAAAAAGTATTCAACAAAGTACAGCATCCCTTTATGTTCAAAACTCTAGAAAAACTAGGGATAACAGGAACATACCTCAATATTGTAAAAGCAATCTATGCTAAGCCTCAGGCTAGTATCATTCTGAATTGTGAAAAAATTGAAAGCATTCCCTCTAAAATCTGGAACAAGACAGGGATGCCTTCTCTCACTACTTCTGTTCAACATAGTTCTCGAAACACTGGCCAGAGAAATTAGACAAATGAAAGAAATTAAAGGCATAAAATTAGGAAAAGAAGAACTTAAATTATCACTATTTGCAGATGACATGACTCTATACCAAGCAGACCCAAAAGGGTCTACAAAGAAACTATTAGAGTTAGTAAATGAATTCAGCAAAGTGGCATGATATAAAATCAACAATCATAAATCAAAGGCATTCCTGTATATCAGCAACAAATCCTCTGAAATGGAAATGAGGACTACCACTCCATTCAGAATATCCTCAAAATAAAAATAAAATACTTGGGAATCAACGTAACAAAAGATGTGAAAGACTTACACAATGAAAACTACAGAACAATAAAGAGAGAAATAGAAGAAGATCTTACAAGATGGAAAAATATACCCTGTTCATGGATAGGCAGAATTAACATCATCAAAATGGCGATATTACCAAAAGTTCTCTATAGGTTTAATGCAATGCCAATCAAAATCCCAAGGGCATTTCTTGTAGAAATAGATAAAACAATTATGAAATTCATATGGAAAAATACAAAACCCAGTATATCAAAGACAACTCTAAGCAGAAAGTGTGAATCAGGCGGTATAGCGATACAAGTCCTCAAATTATACTACACAGCAATAGTAACAAAAAGAGCATGGTACTGGTACCAAAACAGGTGGGTGGACCAATGGTACATAATCGAGGACACAGAAATCAATCCACAAAATTACAGCTATCTTATATTTGATAAAGGAGCTAATAGCATGAAATGAAGGAAGGATAGCATCTTTAAAAAATGGTGCTGGAAAAACTGGAATTCCATATGTAACAAATGAAACTGAATCCCTTTCTCTCTCCATGCACAAAAGTTAACTCAAAATGGATCAAGGAGCTTGATATCAAATCAGAGACACGGCATCTGATGGAAGAAAACTTTGGCTATGATCTACATACTGTGGGGTCGGGCTCCAAATTCCTCAATAGGACACCCATAGCATAAGAGTTAATAACTAGAATCTACAAACTGGACTTACTCAAACTAAATAGATTTTTCTCAGAAAAAGAAACAATAAGAGAGGTAAAAAGGGAGCCTACACCCTGGGAACAAATCTTGACTCCTCACACTTCAGATAGAGCCCTAATATCCAGAGTTATACAAAGAAATCAAAAAAATTAACAATAAGAAAATGAATTACCCAATCAACAAATGGGCCAAGGACCTGAACAGACACTTCTCAGAGGAGGACATACAATCAATCAATAAGTACATCAAAAAATTCTCACCATCTCGAGCATTCACAGAAATGCAAAACAAACCCACCCTAAGATACCATTTCACTGCAGTAAGCTTAGCAGCCATTATGAAGTCAAACGACAACAAGTTATGGCAAGGATGTGGGGAAAAGGGTACACCTGTACATTGCTGGTGGGACTGCAAATTGGCGCAGCCAATTTGGAAAGCCGTATGGAGATTTCTTGGAAAGCTGGGAATGGAACCACCATTTGACCAAGCAATTCCCCTTCTCGGTCTAATCCCTATAGACCCAAAAAGAGCATGCTACAGGGACACTGATAAATCTATGTTCATAGCAGCACAATTCACAATAGGAAGACTGTGGAACCAACCTAGATGCCCTTCAATAGATGAATGGATTAAAAAAATGTGGCATTTATACACAATGGAGTATTACTCTGCATTAAAAAATGACAAAATCATACAATTTGCAGAGAAATGGATGGCATTAGAACGTATTATGCTACGTGAAGATAGCCAATCACTAAAAAACAAATGCCAAATGTTTTCTTTGATATAAGGAGAGTAACTGAGAACAGAGTTGGAAGGAAGAGCATGAGAAGATGATTAACATTAAACAGGGGTGAGAGGTGGGAGGGAAAAGGAAAGAGAAGCAAAATTGCATGGAAATGGAAGGAAACCCTCATGGTTATACAAAATTAAATACACGATGAAGTGAGTGGAAAGGGGACGAAAACAAGGGGAAGAAATGAATTACAGCAGATGGGGTACATTGAGAGGATTGGAGGGGAGGGGATGGGAGATAGTAGAGGACAGGTAAGGCAGCAGAATACAACAGACACTAGTATAGCAATATGCAAAACAGTGGATGTGTAACTGATGGGATGCTGCAATCTGTATACGGGGAAAAATGGAAGTTCATAACCTACTTGAATCAAAGTGTGAAATATGACATGTCAAGAACTATGTAATGTTTTGAAGAACAAACAATAAATATCAAAGGAAAAAAACACATGGAGAACTATTTCATTTAAAAATTGACTAGGTTTATAACACCTACACTTTATCATGCAAAAGGCAAGTCCGACTATACACCATGCCTCTTCAGAACTGCTTGTTTTTCTATTCGGTTTGGGTCATTTTTCTCCATCATATTAGGATTAGTAGTCAGAGTTTTGTAGGGTACGTGTTAGTGTCAGGGATTCAGTTTTTGGAATGGAAAATTGGAAAATGAATCCAATGTGTATACAAATATGTGCTACACAAAAATCTTCCCACTTTCATCCAGAACAATGCCTTGACGTTACCATCTCCCCAAATAAGAAACAATTAGAGGAGAAGAGTTAGAAAATCTGTAAATACATATCTGGAATGGAAAATATTTAGGAGGTCACAAACTTGGAGGTGGTAGAGGAGTATCCCAAAGTAAGGTACAGGGTAAACACTCCACAAATATGGAGGTGTGCTGGCCTAAAGACTTCTAGAGAAACTTCCTCTGAGGATGGGCACTTGAAATATATGTTGTTGTCAGTAGCTTTAGCTTCCTTTGTAGTGAGATCATCAAAGCTGGTTCTGCATCTATGTGACCTGGAGGACATTCTTTCTTGCTTTCCAATGCACATGAGGCAGCAGTGCTGAATTCTCTCTTTGTATGTAAACTGTGGCCACTGGGGTCTAAGTGTCTCCCCGTGTGGACTGTGAAGCCTTTTGTTCATCCTCCACTTTTCGTGGTGTTTCCTGCTGCAGCACTGGGAGTTTGGTATTTGCCTCACGAAATACAAGGGGTTCAACTGGAACACAGTGCTGGAGGGAGTTTTGTCACTTGTGATTTTTCAGGGTCTACAAGAGAATGCACCAACCAGGCTTCATTCCCACATAGCTTGCCCCCTTGTCTATAGCAACCTGATTCTGCACATTGCCCTGAAAAACTATCAATTTAACAAGACACCTTTACATATAAGTGTCTGGTCACTGCACCATGTCAGTGACAAGCCATTTGGAAATCAATGGCAAATCCACATGGCGCAACCACAGATGATTCATCACACACCTGCACACCACAGCTCAGGGCTCACTACTCAGGAGGGTCCAACTTAATAGCATCTCTGTTCTACACCATTGTCATAAATCCCAGTCAATCAAGGCACTGTCTGGTACACTCATGATCAGTAAAAGTGCATCCAAATGTTCTCCAATACCATCTGGTCATGGGAATTTCAAAAATTTCTTGGTATTTATCTAGCCTCTTGGTAAATCCAAACAAGTGAGCCCACTTGGACTGGGACTGGGACTGGCTCTGGGTGCCTGGCTTCTTGGATCACAAAATTCAGAGATTTCCATCACCAAGGAAGTGAGGTGAGGTCACTTCCTTCAGAAAATGAATGAGGCCACTGTCTTGGCCACCACTTTGTCGTAACAGTTGCTTCCTAGTGTCTCAGGAAAAGGAGGCAGCCTCTATTTCCTGTGACACTTTCACAAGTTAGAATGGTATAGAAACATAGGCACCTGGGAACAGCTCTCCATACATGCCTGGTTTCATACATCATCCCTACATTAATAAGAGATAGGCTGATTGAGACACATCCTTTCATCCTGATCGGGTGGTTTGCAATGGAAGATGACTTTTGCTGTTTCAGGTCCTTCATAGCTGCCTACGTCTTCTCCAGGGATCATTTCTGCATGGATTTTGAGGTACTCAGCAGGTGAAAGATCTCCTAACTTCCTGTATTGTAATACTAACTTTGTCCCTGCTCTTCTGTAAAGTGAGATTGAGTGAACAATCTCAGTTTACAGAATGGTTAGGGTTAATAGCATGTTCGATTTGGGTTATGAATCATTTTGCTGGATGAATAATGATATTGGGAACCTGCGATATTTATAAGAATATGGAGGTGAAATATAAGTATGAAAACAGAAATCTAGGTAATATTTGAAGCCCAGAAGGACTTTGGGCCCTTGATTGGGATACATAGCTTAAATTATGTTCTGTGTGACCTTTGCATTTTGTGTCCAGAATATTACTGTGATAATATGTATATGTAGCTAAGGTGACATGAGTATTTCTTCCAAAATTTCTGTGAGCAATATTTTGAAAACTTATAAATTAGTACTGGGGATACTAATAGGTTTACCCTGTTTTGATGAATATAGAGATGATGCATTAATAGACCCTACTGTGAATAAATTATATAACTGGTTCCAAATTTAAATAATGGATTGTATTGATATCTGAAAATATATAGGAAATCTTATATTGATATACATACATTCATTCCAACCAGTTATATATCTAATGGTAATGTTAGGGTTATCATTTATCATGAATAGTGTGTGAGTTTTGCTTCAAAAATGATTATGGAATCGAAAATAATATGTTTAGAAAGAAGTTTAGTAAAAAGACCAGTCAAGAAACATGGAGGAATATATGTCTTCCAAAGGAGGAAGTGATTGAAAGTGAACCAAATGTTTATAAATTTGTGAACTTGTGAATGAATGGATATATCTAATGATGTCCATAAACTGAAGAAATAATTACGTACCAGGTTTGAATAAAAATGAACTTTAACAAACACAATAGAAACATTAGGAATTCTGGAAAAGTATAGTTCGCAGTGAAAGGTTAATAAAATAAGTACTTGTCACTTTCTGTTTGTCAGTATGCTTAACAAAACACTGTTGAAATCTTGAGAACTTTTTGATAGTCTTATTCCCAGAATGTGCTGTCCAAAACTGCCAAACTGCAGAATGTACTCCCTCAACCGGTTGCACACAAACCGCTCACTTGCCCGGACCCATCAATAAACTTCCCCCCCTGCCCTCTCCTAGGAAAATATATAAGCTCTGCTTAAGCTGTTCTCAAGGCTCTCTGCTCTATTCAAGTGAGCTCTGAGCCCCAGCATGCTGGACCCCCAATAAACCCTTTGCTTTGCATGAGACAGTGTCTTGGTGGTCTCTTCACCCGATTGTCACCGGACCTTTACATATGGAGGTTCCACCGAGATCCGGCAGCCGTGGACAAGCGACCCCAACGAACTCCTCTCGGGGTAAGTAAGGTGCCTCTTTCTGGTTTCAGGTTTCAGGTCAGGGCTTGGCAAAATGGATGTCGATGAAGAGCGTGAGCTCTCTCCGATGGTGGCTGACAGTCATGTCACAGAGCCACAGGCCAAGTCCCTGGGGGACGTCATAGAGGACTCAGAAAATCGAGGAACAATAGTCTCCATGACTCAGTGATATTTTGTTTCAGATTCGGTATTGCCAACCCATCGGGTTTTGCCAACTAGTCAGTCCTGGTCTCAGTGTTGGACTTCCATATCCTGTCTTTATTGTCTTGTCTTGTCTGTGTCATGTGTTGTTGCTTTTACTGTTTGTGTATCTTTCATTATGGGACAGAGCACTTCAATGCCTCTGTCTCTGACCCTTGTTCACTGCAACAAAGTTTGCTTAAGGGATCAGAATCTTTCTTTTTCAGTAAAATGCTGGACCTGGCAGACTCTCTGTGCCTCAGAATGGCTGACCTTTGGATTTGGATGGACCCTAGAAGGATCTTTCTACTTCCCACTAATTTAAAAAGTTAGAGATATTGTCTTTCAGCCAGAGCCACATAGATTCCTGTGAAGACAGATGGACACTGCCTACCAACCCGGTGACGAGGGGAATCAACATCAATATCAAGAAAGAGACTTTGTCTACATTAGACGACATCAGGTGTCATCCCTGGAACCCTGCTGGAAGGGACCATAGCAGGTGCTACTTATAACACCTACAGCAGTAAAGGTAGACAGAATCACTTCCTGGATCCATACCTCTCATCTCAAGCCTGTGCCCTGTCCAGACTCTGGCTGGAAACTGTAAAAGACTGGTAACGCTTTCAAATTGTGTATTTGCCATGTGGATAAGGCAATAGACTCTCCCCTTGACCACCAGTAGTCCTAACCCTCATCAGCCCATTCAGCAGCGGTGGCTGATCACAAATCTTACTGGACAAGAAGTATGGTCTATCTCGCATACAGCCCACTTAGGGACATGGTTGCCATCTCTCCACAGAAACATTTGTCAGCTGGCTATATGTCTTTTCCATTGGGATATCCCTGATGAAGTGGATCCCACTAAAATTCAATTAAATCCCTTCTCTACCATAGATAATGGAAACAAATATTATGGATGTAGGGACACGCGAGCCAGATGCAGGTTGGCTAGCCTAGATTACTATGTTTGCCCGGCGGACTATCAAAGCCACAAACAGTCAAGGCTGTGTTGGGGAAAAGCCGGCTTCTTCTGTAAGTCATGAGGATGTGAGCATACAGGGACTGCTTGATGGAACCCAAACTCCTCATCAAATTCTGTACACAACATTGGCCATATTACCAATTAGATAACCAAAATTGATGGCCCCCAGAGGGGTCTCTGGATCCTCAAATTCTGCGTGACCTTTTTAACTTCTGCAAGTGCTGAAAAGGGTAAAAGGAGATTCCCCTATGTGGAGGCCTTTTCCCTCCTTTGCTCACATCCTGAACTATGCTTCTCCAATAGATCCTCACCCTCAGCCTTCTGCTCCAGACTCTCTGCTCTTACTCTCACCTATGCAACCTGATTCCTCCCCTCCAATTACTAGATCAAAAACCCAAACCTCCGCCTGTTCTAAGACCGTTGCCCCCTTCTTGAGGTAGCAGGTACTGAGGTACACCTCAACCAACTCACTCCTCTCTTCTCCTGTCATTGCCCGCACTGGGTCCCAACAGGTCCTCTTACTACCTAACACAAAGCCCAAACCAGCTGAGAAGAGCCCTCACACCCTTATCCAATATGCAATGTAAATGGCCTTTAAAGTTGCTTTTTCATCACTGAAAACATGTTACTAAGTATTTAAAGTCCCTCAAATGCTTTTTGGGATACTAACTCCCATCTTACCCTCTGCTGTACCTGTTGTACTGCTCAAGATTTGTTCCTAGAAAAATCCAAAACCCCTTTTCCATTATTCTTTTACATTTCTCCTACCTCATTCTCAGATCCACGGAACTGCTCACAGCCATGCCTTCCCCGTCTTCCCCCTCTGTACCAGGCCCACAGAAAAGTCTTAACTGACCTTCTCCAGAAATCTCCAACATAGCTGAATTTAGGAATTTCAGCAAAAGAGTCCCAATAAAAGATTTCTAAGTAGATAAAATTCCACTTTTCATGTTGCCCTATTCTACTTGGCCACTGGCTAAAAAAATCTGCAACCCTAAGCTAGACACCCCCATACTAATTTTTCACAAAATATGTGAACAAGGCCTTGGCCTTGAGCTGAGGCTTCACATAGATGGCTACATTTGTAAGATAAAGAAGTTACCAACTGGGCTCCATGGTAACAGTTGGCAGGGGGAAAAATAAAGGGAATATAAAGCTCTCCCTCACCCAGGTGTCCTTGGAAGGTTAACTTTCCCAGAACAGAGGAAAAAAAAAGAAGACAAATGGATTCTTGTGAACTTCTTAAGACTGTGAACTTCTGAGCCCCTTCCCTTATATGTTGGGTACAAAATTCTGAAACTACCTAAACTTGGGATTCCGGGGATTTAATTGATTACAACAGAAGTAATGCCCTCTGAATATGGTTGCAAACAAATAGGACTGTTTTCCTGTCTTTGGTACTATCTTAGGTGCCTTGCCTTTTCCATCCCTACAACAGTATAATTCTAAATACTTAAAACATTGTTTATGTTTTCATGAAGTGGTCAAAAGATGTGATTAATTGTGTAGTTGTGCAAATGTTTCCCAGAGTGCTCTATCATGACACAGGTTCATTTGAAGATCAAATAGGGGGGCATAAAACATGGTTCCACTGGGAACATATATCCCTCACTTTCGCCATCCTATTAGGAATACATGTTGCTGCAGGGGTGGGCACAAGAACCACTGCCTTGGTCCATGGGACAAAACAAATGACCCAAATAGAAGCAGCAATAGGCCAAAACTTAAAGATATTAGAAACCTCCATCACAGCATTGCAGAAATCTTTAACCTATCTCTCTGAAGTTGTTTTACAGAACAGTCGAGGATTGGAATTTCTCTTCATGAGAGAAGAGGGCCTTTGTTTTGCATTGATGGAAGAATGTTGTTTTTATGCCAACCATACTGGAGTTGTAAAAAAATCTATGAGTAAATTAAAATGACGACTTGAAGAGCGTCAATGAGAGAGAGAGGCCCAAAAAGGGTGGTTTGAATCTTGGTTCACAAAGTCCCCCTGGTTAACTACGCATTTATCAACCCTGGCGGGTCCAATAATAATCCTCACATTATTGCTAACTATAAAACCCTGCTTGCTCAACCATGTAATTTATTTTCTCCAGGCTCAAATTGGACAAGTTAAACTAATGGTAATATCCCACTAGCAGACATGGAATGTGACACCACCCAATGATCATATTTATGATTAAAAGTAGCCAGAAAAAGAAGTGTCGAATGAAAGGTTAATAAAATATGTAGTTGTCACTTCCTGTTTTTCTGTACACTTAACAAAACACTGTTGAAATCTTGAGAAATTTTTGCCAATCTTGTTCCCAGAATGTGCTGTCCACAACTGCCAAACTGCAGAATGTACTCCCCCACCAGGTTGCATGCAAACTGAACACTCGCCCTGACACATCAATTAACTTCCCTCCCTGCACTCGCAAGGAAAAGTTTATAACATCTGCTTAAGCTGTTCTCAGGGCTCTCTACTCTTTTCAAGTGAACTCTGAGCCCCAGCATGCTGGACCCCCAATAAACCCATTGCTGTTACATGAGATAGACACTTGGTGGTCTCTTCTTCCGACGCTCGCCTGACTGTTACTTGGATGATTGAATGTAGAATAGAACATCCAGTCAAAAAGGGATAGTCGGTAGGTTTAGGAATATAGTCCGTAGGTTTAGGAAGAAGAGTGAGTATAGGATTTGGACCAAAAGTTCTTTAGCAATAGGGTTTCGGTTAGAGAGTGAATGTAAATGTCAGCACATGTGAAGAATGAGTCACAATGATGAAATGCGGAAAATATGTAGGAAAGCAGATATCAATAGAGACATTAGGAAATCAGGCAAAGTACAAAGTGAGTGATAGGATTAGACATTATCAACAGGGTTGAGTTTCAATATATAATCTTAGGAAGAAACAAATATGTAGTCACCAATAAGATTGACATTTGAGAGCATTAGACAACCTGGACATGGATGATTTTAGTAATCCATGTTCACTTTCCTTTTAGGCTTTTGGGAGAATCCTAAGTGTTACCTTTGCATTTTGTGTCCAGAATACTACTGTGATAAAATGTATGTATAAATCAGTTGACATGAGTATTTCTTCCACCATTTCTGGGAGCAATATTTTGAAGATATACAAATTATTATTGGGCGTACACAGAGGTGTACCCTGTGTCTATGAATATAGAAGTAATGCATGAATTGACAATACTGTGAATAAATAATATAACTGATTCCACTTTAAATAATGGATTGATAGAATTGATATTTAAAAATATATAAGAAATCTTATATTTATATAGAATCATTCATTCCAATGAGTTATACATCTAATGGTAATATTAGGGTTATATTTTATCATGAAAGGTGTGTGAGTTCTGCTTCAAAAGTGAGTATGGAAATGGAAAATAATGTGTTTGGAAAGAAGTCTCATGAAAAGACCAGTCAAGAAACATAGAGGAATGCATGTGTTCTGAAGTAGGAAGTAATTGAAAGTGACAAAAATACAAATAATTTTGCTAACTTGTGGGTGAAATATAAGTATGGAAAAAGAAATCTAGGTATGATTTGAAGCCCAGAAGGGCATTTGCCCCTTGAGTGGTTTATTAGCTTTGACTTATGTACTGCACATATGTCTCAGATAAAGCGATATACAATGGAACAAGAATTTGCACCTTGGATGATTGAATAACGAAGAGAACATCCAGTCAAAAAGGATTTGTCGCTAGGATTAGGAAGATAGTCGGTAGGTTTAGGAAGAAGATTGAGTATAGGATTTGGACCAAAAGTTCTTTAGCAATAGGGTGTCGGGTAGAGATTGAATATATATGTCAGCACATGTGAAAAGTCAGTCACAATGATGAACTGGGGAAAATAGTAGGAAAGCAGATATCAATAGAGATTAAGAAATCAGGCAAATTATAAAATGAGTCATAGGTTTAGACATTCTCAACAGGGTTGAGATTGAAAATGTAATCTTCAGAAGAAACACATATGTAGTCACCAATATGATTGACATTTGAGAGCATTAGGCAACCTGGACATGGATGAGTTTAGTAATCCATGTTCACTTTCCATTTAGGCTTTTGGGAGAATCCTAAGTGTGACCTTTGCATTTTGTGTCCAGAATACTACTGTGATAAAATGTATGTATAAATCAGTTGACATGAGTATTTCTTCCACCATTTCTGGGAGCAATATTTTGAAGATATACAAATTATTATTGGGCGTACACAGAGGTGTACCCTGTGTCTATCAATATAGAGATAATGCATGAATAGACCATACTGTGAATAAATAATATTACTGGTTCCACTTTACATAATGGATTAAATTGATATCTGAAAGTATACAAGAAATCTTATATTGAAATACAATCATTCATTCCAACCAGTTTTATATCTAATGATAATATTAGGGTTATGGTTTATCATGACGGTTGTGTGAGTTTTGCTTCAAAATTGATAATGGAAATCAAAAATAATGTGTTTATAAAGAAGTCTCTTAAAAAGAGCAGTCAAGAAACATGGAGTAATCCATGTGTTCTGAAGCAGGAAGTGATGGAAAGTAAAACAAATGCGTATAAATTTGCTAAATTGTGGATGAAATATACATCCTATCATGTGCATAAACTGGAGAAATAGTAATGTACCAGTTTTGAATGAAAATGAACGTCAAAATACACATTATATCCCATAGGAATCTTCATGCATTGATGTTAAACTGGGTCAGTTACTGTAGAAATTTTTGATTTTTTTTGGTGTCATAATACACTTTATTTTAGCACTAGCATGCCACAGAATGTAGAGGAAAGAGCAATAGATTTTCAGTTATAGCACTAATAATCTAACATTTAATGACTATTTTGGGGAGTCTAGAAATTGCATAAGGCTATGTAACATAATTGTTTTTTATTTAACATTCATAAAAACTTGGAATTTTGGTAATATTTCTCCTTTTTCATTTTTTATTTTGTCAGTTGTTCATAGACCTTCATTTTATTTATTTGTATGTGGTGATGAGAATATAACCCAGTGCCTCACACATGCTAGACAAGCATGTTAACACTGAGCCAGAAACCCAGCTCCTCCACTTTATCTTATCATCAAACACTCCTCACCCTCTTCATTACTCACTTTCTTAATCGTTTTCCCCCTTCTCTCTATTCTTTTTCACTTTCCCTCCTTATGTATTTTTCTCTCATGTCATTACAAACACTAGTATGCTATGAAATTTACATTTAAAACTGATTTTATAGTCATTCTTTTTTCTTGAGAAAATTTAAAAATTATAATCACCTGATAGATATATTACAATACATTTATTATACATATGCATCTATATTCATTCACATGTATTACATATATATATATACATATATATTTAAAATTACTTTGATTAGCCTTTTAGAAATAATATATACCAAGTCTTTCTTAATTTTCAAGTCTTCCAGAATTAACATCTTACAGTGAAAATCAAATAAACATGTTTAAGTTAACAGGTATCATTCTTATTTATCAATACTGATAATTTAAGGTTTTATATCACATTAAGTTGTAATATGGCATATTAACTCTTATGAATTAGAGAAATTTTTTTTGAACAACCTATTATTTAAGGACCATATGCACTGACATTTCAAATGGCCTTCTTGTGATTTCAATTTCTATCAATTGTGTGTTAATTAAAAAATACTTATTTTAGTAATTTTCATATTCATAATTGATATAAAGTCAATTGTTTAATCCTTTTTGTAAGTAGTTACTTATTACAGTAGGGGCAGTATTAATAATTCTAAATCTTTATAAGAAAAATGGTACAAAGATATTTTCAGGCAAAATTAAGAATAATTGCGATCTCTAAATGTTTGATTACTGATACATATAATACAGAGCTTTTGATGAGTCTCTTTCCCAGTAAAACATAAAATGCAAAGATACAGTTGGGTATGTATGTCCAAATAAAGATAAGGAAAAATACACATTATCAGTTAGAAACTATTAAATAAAAGATGAAAAGAACATTCCAACACATTGTACCAACTTGTCAGTTGAGTTAGTATTCTGGAAGAATAGCCTAAGACTAGAACTGGTCCATGACAAAATATTCACTAAAAAATGAAATATGAAAAATATAGGAAATACTATGAATTTTTCAGGAGGGTAGGTGGATTAACCTTTAATCTCAATTATGTGCATTTTTAAAACCAGTTTTCTGGTACAATAAAATTGTGATAGATACAACTAAACAAAACAAAGTTTCTGCTTAGCAAAATGAATGCATCTCAACACTTTTTTAGCTGATATCTTCCCACTCAATTTTAAACCTTTATTTATTTATTTTTTATTGGTTGTTCAAAACATTACAAAGCTCATGGTATATCATCTTTCATACATTTGACTCAATTGGGTTATGAACTCCCAATTTTCCCCAAATACGAGTTGCAGAATCACAATGGTTACACATTCATATTTTTACAAAATGTCATATAAGTGACTGTTGTATTGTGCTACATTTCCTATCCCCTACTATCTTCCCTCCCCTCCCCTCCCATCTTCCCTCTCTACCTCATCTGCTGTTTTTCACTTCTCTCCCTATTCCACCCCGCTTTCCCCGCACTACCTCTTATATGTAATTTTGTGTAACATTGAGGGTCTCCTACCATTTCCATATGGTTTCCATTCTCTCTCCCTTTTGCTTTCCTCTCTCGTCTTTGATTAATGTTAATCTTTTCCTCAAGTTCTTTCTCCCTGTTCTATTCTTAGTTGCTCTCTTTATATCAAAGAAGACATTTGACTTTTGTTTTTTAAAGAGTGGCTACCTTCTCTTAGCATAATCTGCTCTAATGCCATCCATTTCCCTACAAATTCTATGATTTTGTCATTTTTTAGTGCTGCATAATACTCCATTGTGTATAGATGCCACATTTTTTTTTATCCATTCATATATTGAAGGGCATCTAGTTTGTTTCCACAGTCTACCTATTTTGAATTGTGCCACTATGATCATTGATGTGGCAGTATCCCTATAGTACGCTCTTTTAAGATCCTCACGGAATAGTCTGAGAAGGGCAAAAGCTGGTTCAAAGGGTGGATCCATTCCCAGTTTTCCCAGGAATCTCCATTCTGCTTTCAAAATTTGCTTCACCAATTTGCAGTCCCACCAGCAGTGTACAAGTGTACCCTTTTCCCCACATCCTCGTCAACACTTGTTGTTCTGTGACTTCATAATAGCTGCAAATCTTACTGGAGTGAGATGGTATCTTAGGGTGGTTTTGATTTGCATTTCTCTGACTGCTAGAGATGGTGAGCATTTTTTCATGTACTTGTTGATGGATTGTATGTCTTCCTCTGTGAAGTGTCTGTTCAGTTCCTTGTCCCATTTGTTGATTACATTATTTGTTATCTTATTGTTTAATTTTTTGAGTTCTTTGTATATTCTGGATATTAGGGCTCTATCTGAAGTGTGAGGGGTAAAAATTTGTTCCCAGGATGTAGGCTCTCTATTTACCTCTCTTATTGTTTCTCTTGCTGAGAAAAAACTTTATAGTTTAAGTAAGTCCAATTTGTTTATTCTTGTTATTAACTCTTGGGCTATGGGAGTCTTATTATGGAATTTGGAGCCCGACCCCACAGTATGAAGATCGTAACCAACTTTTTTTCTATCAGACGCAGTGTCTCTGATTTTATATCTAGCTTCTTGATCCATTTTGAGTTAACCTTTGTGCATGGCAAGAGAAAGAAATTCAGTTTCATTTATTTGAATATGGATTTCCAATTTTCCCAGCACCATTTGTTGAAGATGCTATTCTTTCTCCATTGCATGCTTTTAGCCCCTTTATCAAATATAAGAAAGTTGTAATTTTGTGGATTGGTTTCTGTGTCCTCTATTCTGTACCATTGGTCCACCTTTCTGTTTTGGTACCAGTACCACACTGTGTTTGGTAGTATTGCTTTGTAGTACAGTTTGAACTCTGATATCGCTATAACTCCAGATTCACACTTACTGCTTAGAGTTGCTTTCGCTATTCTGGGTCTTTTGTTTTTCCATAAGAATTTCATGATTGCTTTATCTTTTTCTACAAGAAATGCTGTTGGGATTTTGATTGCCATCACTTTAAACCTGTAGAGAACTTTGGGTTATATTGCCATTTTGATAATGTTATTTCTGCCTATCCATGTACAGGGTTCATTTTTCCATCTTCTAAGATCTTCTTTTATCTCTCTCTTTAGAGTTCTGTAGTTTTCATTATATAAATCTTTCACCTGTTTTGTTAGGTTGATTCCCAAGTATTTTATTTTATTTGAGGATATTGTGAATGGAGTGGTTTTCCTCATTTCCATTTCAGAAGTTTTGTTGCCGATATACAAAAATGCCTTTGATTTATGTGTGTTGATTTTATATCCTGCCACTTTGATGAATTCATTTATTTACTCAAGCCGTTTCTTTGTAGACCCTTTTGGGTCTGTTAAATATATTATCATGTCATCTACAAATAGCGATAATTTAAATTCTTCCTTTCCTATTTTTATGCCTTTATTTTCTTTTGTCTGTCTAATTGCTCTGGCTAGTATTTCTAGAACTTAATTGAATAGAAGTGGTGATAGAGGGCATCCCTGTCTTGTTCCAGATTTTAGAGGGAATTTCTTCAGCTTTTCTCTATTTAGGATGATGCTAGCCTGATTTTTAGCATATATAGCTTTTACAATGTTGAGGTAAGTTCCTTTTATCCCTAGTTTTTATAGTGTTTTGAACATAAAGGGATGCTGTAGTTTGTCGAATGCTTTTTCTGCATCAATGGAGATGATCATATGGTTCTTGTCTTTAAGTCTATTGATGTGGTGGATTACATTTATTGATTTCCATATATTGAACCAGCCTTGCATCGCAGGGATGAATCCTACTTGATCATGAAGCACAATTTTTTTGATATGCTTCTGTATTCGATTTGCCAGGATTTTATTGAGAATTTTTGCATCCAAGTTCATTAGAGATATTGTTCTGTAGTTTTCTTTCTTTAAAGTGTCTTTGTCTGGTTTCGGGATCAGGGTGATGTTGGCCTCATAGAATGAATTTGGAAGAGCTCTTTCTTTTTGTTTTTCTTGAAATAGCTTGAATAATATTGGTATTAGTTCTTCTTTGAAGGTTTTGTAGAACTCCGCTGTATACCCATCGAGTCCAGGGTTTTTTTTGGTTGGCAGTCCTTTGATGGTTCTTCTATTTCTTCCTTTGTTATTGGTCTGTTTAAATTGTGTGTGTCTTCCTGACTCAATCTGGGCAGATTGTATGACTTAAGAAATTTATCAATACCTTCACTATCTTCAATTTTATTGGAATATAGTGTTTCACAATACTTTCTAACTATCTTCTTTATTTCTGTAGTGTCTGTTGTGATATTGCCTTTTTCATCCCGTATTTTAGTAATTTGAGTTCTCTCTCTTCTTCTGTTCATTAGTATGGCTAAGGGCCTGTCGATCTTATTTATTTTTTCAAAAAACCAACTTTTAGTTTTATCAATTTTTTCAATGTTTTTCTTTGTTTCAATTTTGTTGATTTCTTCTCTAAATTTGATTATTTCTTGTCTTCTACTACATTTGCTGTTGTTTTGCTCTTCCTTTTCTAGATTTTTGAGGTGTAGCATGAGTTCATTTATTTGCTGGTTTTTCTTTTTTTGAGGAAAGAACTCCAATAAATGAATTTCCCTCTTAAAACTGCTTTCACTGTGTCCCATAGATTCCGGTACATTGTGTCTGTATTGTCATTTGTCTCTAAGAATTTTTTTATCTCCTCCTTTATGTCTTCTGTTACCCATTGATCATTCAGTAGCATGTTGTTCATTTTCCATGTGATGCAGGATTTTTCCTTCCTTCTTTTATCATTGATTTCCCGTTTCATTCCATTATGATCAGATATGGTGCATGGTATTATTTCCATGCCTTCATATTTACTAAGAATTGCCCTATGGCATAATATATGGTCTATCTTTGAGTAGCATCAATGTGCTGCTACTGAGAAGAACGTGTATCCACTTGATGATGGTTGATATATTCTATATATGTCTGTTAAGTCTAGGTTATCGATTGTGCTGTTGAGTTCTTCAGTTTCTCTCTAGAGGATCTGTCCAATGCCAAGAGTGGTGTGTTGAGTTCACCCATAATTATTGTGTTGTAGTCTATGTGACTCTTAAACTTGAGGGGAGTTTGTTTTATGAACGTTGCAATTCCATTGCTTGGTGCATACAAATTGATAATTGTTAGTCTTGTTGGTGGATGGTTCCTTCTAAAAGAATATAGTGTTCTTCTTTATCCCTTTGATTTACTTAGGTTTGAAGTTGATTTTATTCCATATGAGTATGGCCACACCTTCTTGCTTCCGAGGGCCGTGTGAGTGGTATGATTTTTCCCAAACTTTTACCTTCAGCCTGTGTATGTCTTTTCCTAAAATATGGGTCTCCTGAAGACAACATATTGTTGGATTTTTTTTTTCCACGTTACTAGCCCATGTCTCTTGATTGGTGAGTTTTGGCCATTAACATTTAAGGTTACAATTGAAATATGATTTGTACTTCCAGTCATGTTTATTTATTTATTATATTTTAGTTTGGCTAGTTTTTACTTTTTTGGTTATTTTCCTCCCCCTTTACTGAAATACCTCCTGCTGTTAGTTTTGGGCACTATTTTTCAATTTTTCTTCTTGTAGTATTTTGCTCAAAATGCTTTGCAGTGCTGGTTTTCTGGCTGCATATTCTTTTAGATTTTGTTTATCATGAAAGACTTTAATTTCATTTTCAAATCTGAAGCTTAATTTTGCTGGGTACAGTGTTCTTGGTTGGAATCCATTATTTTTCAGCATTTGAAATACATTGTTCTAGGATCTTCTCTCTTTCAAAGTCTGTGATGAAAAATCAGTCGTTAACCTAATTGGTTTACCCCTGAATGTAATCTGCCTCCTTTCTCTTATAAGTGTTTAATATTGTCTCCTTGTTCTGTATGTTGGCTATCTTCATAATTATATGTCTTGGATTTGGTCTGTTATGTTTTTGAATGTTTGGGGTCCTGTAGGCTTCCAGGATTTGGCAATCCAATCCATCTTTCATCTCTGGGATGTTTTCTAGAATTATTTCATTTAATATGTTGTCCATTCCTTTGGTTTGAATCTCTATGCCTTCTTCTATCCCGATGACTCTCAAGTTTTTTTTTTGACATCCCTTATCTCTTGAATAGATTTAAGCATCTTTTCTGTGTTGACTATATTCTTTTCAAGTTGATAAACTTTGTCTTCATTTTCTGATTTTCTGACTTCTACTTGATCTACTCTATTTGTAATATTCTTGTTTGAGTTTTTAATTTGGTTTATAGTTTCCTGCATTTCTAGAATTACTGTTTGAATTTTTTTAAGATCTCTATTTTTTGGTAAAGCTCGTTTTTTGCCATTTGAATTTGTTTGTTTAATTCATTTTCAAAATATACTTTTATTCCTTGGACTTGCTGCCTCATGTCTTCTCTAATATTTCTTTCCATCTGAGTTAAGTATGCCTTGATTTCTTTCCCTATCCCTGTTTCTGGTGCTTCTAGGTCCTCCTGTAGAATTAAGTTGTCCTGCATTGTTTGTACTCCTTTTATTCCATTGTTTTTTCATGATGTTCACGTTACTTTCCAGCTCTATTTGATTGCTGTGTTTCTGCTTTATTCTAGAGATTTGTTTTGGTGTTGTATGTCTCTGTTGTCTCTCCTTTGTGTTGGTAGACTATGCATGCTAAAGTGGATTCCGCTTGGAAGAAATTCCGAAGGCCGAGCTCCAGTGACGTCACCTCTCTGTTTTGGCAGGCCCAAGGCTCCTTGCTGAGGTGTCCGTATAGGGGGGTGGGACTGTACTGTCACTTGTTGGTTTCAGCTCCGGGTCACTGGCGGGCAGGCGGTCTCCAGCTGCCCAGTCACTTGTGCAGCAGGTGGGCTGTCACTGGCGGGCGGGCGATCTCTAGCCACCCAGTGGTGCGGTCGGTCGCCGGCGGCAGGGCGTTCTCAAGCCGCCTAGTCACGCGGGCAGCGGGTGGACTGTCGCCTGTGGGCCTGCAGTCTCCCGCTGCCCAGTCACAAGGGCCTGGCCTCTAGTCCTCTGGTTTCTCCTGCTAGTCCTGGTTTTTCCTGCAAGACCAGATTTCCCCTGAGTGATGGCTCTCGGCAGTTCAAACTGTACTCTGGGCCTGCCGTTTGTTGGTTGTGGAGGGTGTCTATTGGGAAGCCAGACACTCTATTGTTTTGATTTTTTCCACTTGCCCCTCCACCAGCACTGGTTAGACAGGTTTTATTTTCACAGTTGATGAGAGGGGGAGTTGAAGGTCAGTTGCCTCTTGTTTTCCCCCATCTTTATGCAGGCTCGCTCTGATAATCTCTCCCCCGGAAATCCTAGGAGAGATTTTATGCGAATTCCCCGATATATGGGAGATGAGCTGAATAACACACTCCTGTTTTATTGTTGTAATCTGTAGGAGAGTGGCTGTGGTTACTTCAGCTCTCCAAGATGATGGCCATTGGTTTCCTTGGAAGAGTTTCCATTGTGGGAGATAGAACTGTACCGCTTCCTTCCCTGTCTGAAATCCTTAACTCAGCTCAGGGCTCAGTGGGGGCTCTACCGGCAGGATTCCACAGAATCCTTATCAACGTTTCTCCCTGCTTATTGGACCCATCTCGGTGGTGCCGCACTGTCTTTAGCCACTGGGTGGGCCGCGCGGATCAGTCAAATGGGATCTCGGGTCGCACATTTGGCTCGTGTTTGAGACTCAATTACCGGACCATGGTGCTAGAAATCCTTCTTCTAGGATTTGGTGCACCCCCATTTTGCTGTAATTTCCTAACAAGATAGTTTTTTTGTCACTCTAACTCGTTATTTACCTGTGCAGTGGTGCAGTACACTTGGTGTGATGCACTCTATTCGTGGCCATCTTGCAATGACGAAATATTATGATTTGTATGCACCATTTACTGAAGTCAGTTTTCAGTTTTAGAAAACAAATATGAATTTCAGGTGTATGAATATTTAGGAGAATAATCTTGTGAAAAGTTGATTATAAATCCACATACATGAATATGAATGATTTTAGGGAGTGTATAATAAGACACATATATTTTATATTTTGAAAAATCTGGAGAGTATATATATATATACACACACAAACACACACACACACACAGACATTAAAAAGAAGCAGTATATATGCCAATCGAAATTCATCATGAAATATATATCTTCCACATATCCAAAAATATACATTTTACTAAAAATGGATTTATGTATAATGTTGTTCAACTTGGAAGCTCACACTTAGGTTGAATTTTCAGTTCCAACAGCGTTTAGGAGGAGTGATCTCTTCTCACAATTTGTATGTGCCAAGTCACCCACCTCAGAAGAAGGTACGTGTGATACCAGGTAGGATTCTATATGTGCATATAATAATACATGAGCTGAAAAAGGCTAAAGAGAGACAGGAATTGACATATTTCTTAACTTTAAAAACACATGGTGAACTATTTCAATAAACATTGACTTATTTATAACTCCTATCCTATATAATGAAAAAGGGAAGTCCAAATATACACCATGCCTCCTCTGAACTGCTTGTATTTCTATTCTGTTTGAGTTACTATTCTCCATCATATTAGGATTAGTAGTCAGAGTCTAGTAGGGTATGGGTTAGTGTCAGAGATTCATTATTCCGAATGGAAAATAGGAAAATAAACCCAATGTATTTTCAAATATGTGCTACACAAAAATCTTCCCACTCTCATCCAGAACAATTCCTTGATATTACCCTCGCCTGAAGTAATGCACAATTAGAGGAGAAGAGTTAGAAAATCTGGGAATACATATCTGGAACGGAATATGCTCAGGAGTTCACAACCTTGGAGGTGGTAGAGGAGTTTCCAAAAGTAAGGGACAGGGTAAACACTCCACAAACATGGAGCTCTGCAGTCCTAAAGACATCTTGAGAAACTGCCTCTGAGTTTGGGCACTTGAAATATATGTTGTTGTCAGGAGCTTTAGCTTCCTATGTAGTGAGAGCACCAAAATTGGGTCTGCATCTATGTGACCTGGAGGACATGGTATCTTATTTTTCAATGAACATGAGGCAGCAGTGCTGAATTCTCACTTTGTAGGTAAACTGTGGCAACTGCGGTCTAAGTGTCTCTCCGTGTAGACTGTGAAGCCATTTGGTCATCCTCTAGTTTTCCTGGTGTGTCTTGCTGCTTCACTGGGAGTTGGGTATTTGCTTCACGAAATACAAGGAGTTCAACTGGGACATAATGCTGGAGGGAGTACTGTCACATGCGGTGGGTCAGGGTCTGCAGGAGAATGCACCAATCAGGCTTCTATCTCACATAGCTTGCCCCCAGGCCCATAGCAACCTGATTCTGAACATTGCCCTGACCCTCTCAATATAACAAGATGCCTTAACATATAAGGGTCTGCTAGCTGCACCATGTCAGTCACAAGCCATTTGGAAGCCAATGGCAGATCCACATGGCCCCAACACAGATGTTTTATCACACACCTTCCCACCACTGCTCTAGACCCGCTACTAAGCAGGCTCCAACTTACTGGCATCTCTGTTCTACACCATTTTTCATGAAACCCAGTCAATCAACGAATTGTCTGGTATACTCATGATCAGCAAATGGACATCAAAAGGTTCTCCAGTGACACCTGGACATGAAAATTTCAAAAATTCCATGGTATTTATCTAGCCATTGTTCGTGGATGAATTTGGAGGCACTATGATTTTCAATTTATTCAGGAACCATTAAATGTTGAGGAAGCTCATTTTAATGAAAGCACAGGAGAACACACACAGGCAAGTCTTCTCAAAGAGTGGCCAAATGGTCACATGAAGCCAGGCCCATTGAGGTCTACAATGTGAGGTCCATGTGTGTTTTGACTCTCAACTATGGCTGCCAAGTTTGTCAGAATAAAATCGTGTGATAACCTTGCTGAAATTCCCCGTGCCTTGTGGAAAGCCTTCCTGGGCACACATCTCAATTCCAAGGGTGACTCTCATGCATGGCCTCCTAAAATCCCAACACAACTCATGGCAATACTTCTCTGAGGTCAGTTCCAGAACTCAGTCTGTAAGGAGAATTACAGCAGAGTTCAAGCCCAGGTGGAGCCAGTCATCATTTCCAACCGTCAAACTAATAACCACAATTAAAACCTAAACACTTCCGCATGGCCCTCATCTTCTTCCATATAGACACTCATTATAACCTCTGACTAGAGGTTTCCATGAGGGGCGCAGCCCAAGACAGTGTCCAAAATAAGCTCCCTTTCCCCTCATTTGCCTAAAGTCGGGGTGGCCTGAACACCTTCCTGTGAACCAGGAGTAATCGAGTAGGCCTTCCGTTAATACTGCTCTGTTTCTCCAATTTGAGGAATACTGACTGTGGGGTTTAGATTCTTTATGTGAATTAGAAACATGAGAAAACCCAAGCACCTATGGGCTTCCCTCTTCAGGGCTTTGAAGAACTCATTTGACCCAAAGGCTCCCTATTCTCACTTGATGAAGTTCAGGAACCTTACAGAGGAAGGCGAGAGACTTCATCCACAATGACTGCTCTTTTGGCCATTTTGGGTTTGGATGAAAACATGGGATCCATCAGGTGCTGAGAATCTAACCACAGCCTCACACAGGGCCAAGAGTCTGATTCAGACACATCCATTTCCGAAGCAAATAAGCAAAGAGCCACAGGTGAATCCCATTCATTTCCATTTGAAACTGTTTTCTTCAGGCTTCACAAAGGAGTGGCCTGAGGGAAAGACCTTCCTGAAATTCAGGGCAACAAACAAGAGGTAAACAAAAGGCACAAAGCAGGGTTTCTCCACTGAGACTTTCCTGGTCACACTGATATCTGAGTTTTCTGAGATGCTCGCCATTGCCGTCAGTTATCCAGAACATGGCCATATCACAGAACTTGTAGGTGGTACATATCTTGGAAACAAAACCATGAGGCTATTCTGGAGAGTGGCCAGAATTCAGGAAGAAAACAGAAACTTTGGAAGATAGCAGGTGTTACCCTTCGATAAGGCAAGCCACAGTCCATTCATAAATTTGGCAGGATGAATGCCTGGAAGCTTTCTACTAGACAGGACACATCCATTGATGCATTCTCTTTACTAATGTCTACAATCACGGACAGAGTGGGATGCACAGATATAGAAGCACTTGACTTGTCAAACGACTTACTAGAAACAGTCAACGCCAATCCAAACAAACAGCCTTTCCTACCTATTCTCAGGACATGAGACAAAACCAGAAACACACATCCACACCCACAAAGGCACCTCGTTTGCCCAAGTAGGTCTGTGACTATCCGGAGTGTCCTCAGACTGATGGGCCATATTATATTCCCCCAAAATGGCCTCTCCTGTCTCAAATCTGGTCTCCTTGGCCAACTCTGTGAAGTAGTCAGGAGCCATGGGTGAGCCACTACCTGCTTTCTCAGGAAAGTCCCCTCTTCAGAGCTTTCCTGGCATTTGGCCATTCTCACATCAGTAGGAACTAAGAAAGACTGACTCTGTCCTTGGTAAATTGAAACAAGTGAGACCACTGGAACTGGGACTGCGAGTGCCTCTGGGTATGTCTCTTCCTGGATCACAAGTTCAGAGAGTTCCATCGACAAGGAGGTGAGGTGAGGTCACTTCCTTCCGAAACTGAATGAGGTCACTGCCTTGGCAACCTCTTTGTCCTAACAGTTACTTCTAAGTGTCCCATGAGATTCAGGCTGCCCCTACTTTCTGTGACACTTTCACAAGTTAGAATGGTATATCAACCATAGGCACCTGTGAACAGCTCTTCACACAGGCCTTGTTTGGTCCATCTTCTCTATATTTAGAGGTTGATTCAGACACATCCCTTCATCATGACCAGGTTGTTTGCCATAGAATTTAACTTTTGCTTTCTCATGTCCTTCATAGCTGCCTATATCTTATCCAGGGGTCATTTCTGCATGGACCTTTGATTTTCTCAGCAGGTGGAAGATCCCCTACATTCCAGTATTGTAAGACCAACTCTGTCCCTCCTCTTTTGTAAAGTTAGATTGAGGGAACAGTGTATGTTTAGGGTTAATAACATGTTTTATTTGGGTTAAGAATCTCTCTGCCGGATGAATAATGGTATTGGGAACCTGTGATATTTACAAGAATATATAGCTGAAATATAAGTATAAAAACAGAAACCTAGGTAAGATTTGAAACGAGAAGGGCATTGGGCCCTTGAGTGGGATACTTAGGTTTTAATAATTTTCTGTATATATGTCTCAGATAAATTGAAATACAATGGCTTAGGACCTTATACCTGGGACGATTGATTGTCAAATTGAACATCGAGTCAAAATGCAATAGTCAGTAGGATTAGGAAGATAGTCAGTAGGTTTAGAAATAAGAGTGAGTATAGAATTTGGACCAAAATTTCTTTAGCAATAGGGTCTAGGGTAGACAGTGAATGTATAGGTCACCAAATGTGAAGTGTCAGACACAATGATGAACTGGGGAAAATATGTAGGAAAACAGATATCAATTGAGATATTAGGAAATCAGGCAAAGTATAAAGTGAGTGATAGGATTAGACATTTTCAACAGGCTCGAACTATAATATATAATCTTAGGAAGAAACAAATATGTAGTCACCAATAGGATTTACATCTGAGAGCATTTGGCAACCTGGAAATTGTTGTTTTAGTAATCCATGCTCACTTTCCATTTAGGGTTTGATACAATCATGATTGTGACCTTTGCTTTTTGTGTCCAGAATATTACTGTGATAAAAAATATATATAAATATATATATAGATAAGGTGATATGAGTAATTCTTCCACCATTTCTGGGAGCAATATTTTGAAGAGGTATAAATTAGTATTGTTGGGACAAAGAGGTGTACACTGTGTCTTTGAATATAGAGATAATGCATTAATAGACCATACTGTGAATAAATAACATAACTGGTTCCAACATTAAATAATGCATTGAACGGAAATGTGAAAATATACAGAAAATCTTTTATTGATATACATATATTTATTCCAACCAGCTATACATCTAATGGTAATATTAATGTTATGGTTTATCTTGAAGAGTGTGTGAGTTTAGCTTCGAAATTGATTATGGAAATCGAAAATTATGTGTTTGGAAAGAAGTCTCATGAAAAGACCAGTCAAGTAACATGGAGGAATACATGTGTTATGAAGCAGGAAGTGACTGAAAGTGAAACAAATTCCTATAAATTTGTGAACTTGTGGATGAAATATATATTTTATGATGTGCAAAAACTGAAGAAATAGTAATGTACCAGTGTTGAATTATAATGAACGTCAAAATAGAAATCATGTCCTATAGGAATCTACTTGCATTGATGTTAAACTGGGTCATTTACTCTAGAAATATTAGGATTTGTAAGCACCATTTATTGAAGTTACTTTTCAGAACTGGGAAACAAATATGTATTTCAGGTGGATGAGTATTTCTGAGAATAATCTTGTGAAAAGTTGATTATAAATCCACATACATGAACATAAATGAATTTACGGAGTTATATAAGACACATATATTTCATATTTTATAAAATGTGAAGAGTGTGAATATATATATATATATATATATATTTATATATATATATTTATATATGTATTTATATATATATATTTATATATATTAAAAAACCACAAAAAATACATTAAAAAGTATCAATATCTATATGCCAATCGTAATTCATCATGTAATATAAATCATCCACAGATGCAAAATTATTTATTTTACTAAACATGGATTTATGTATAACATTGTTCTACTAGGAAGCTCACCCATTGTTTGAATTTTCAGTTCCAACAGCGTTTAGGAGGAGAGATCTCTTCTCACAATTTGTTTCTGCCAAGTCAGCCAACTCATAAAAATGTACGTGTGATACCAGGTAGAATTCTATATGTGCATATAAAAATACATGTGCTGAGTAGGCTACAGAGAATGGGAGACAGGAATTCACATATTTGTTAACTTTAAAAACACATGGAGGACTATTTCAATTAAAAATTGACTAGATTTATAAAACCTACCCTTTATCGTGCAAGAGGGAAGTCCTACTATACACCATGCCTTCTCTGAAATGCTTGCATATTCATTCTGCTTGGGTATTTTTCTCCATCATATTAGGATTAGTAGTCATATTATAGTAGGGTATGAGTTAGTGTCAGGGATTCAGTATTTTGAATGGAAAATAAGAAGAAGAATCCAATGTTTATCAAATATGTGCTTCACAAAAAATTTTTCTACTCTCATCCAGAACAATGCCTTGACATTACCTTCGCCCCAAGTAAGACACAATTAGAGGAGAAGAGTTAGAAAATCTTTAAATACATATCTGAAATAGAAAATGCTCAGGAGTTCACAACCTTGGAGATGATAGAACAGTTTCCAAAAATAAGGGACAGTGTAAAAACTCCACAAACATGGAGATTTGCCTGCCTAAAGACGTCTGGAGAAACTGCCTTTAGTTTGGGGACTTGAAATACATGTAGTTGTCAGGAGCTTTAGGTTCCTTTCTAGTGAGACCATCAAAGATGGGTCTTCATCTCTGTGATTTGGAGGATATGGTTATAATTTCCCAATGAACATGAAGCAGCAGTGCTGAATTCTCTTTGTAGTGAGAGCATCAAAGGTGGGTCTGCATCTATGTGACCTGGAGGACATGGATTCTTATTTTACAATGAAAATGAGGCAGCAGTGCTGAATTCTCTCTTTGTATGTAATCTGTGGCCACTGGGGGCTAAGTGTCTCCCCACGTGGACTGTGAAGCCATTTCATCATCCTCCACTTTTCACAGTGTTTCTTGCTGCTGCACTCGGAGTTTGGTACTTGCTTCAGGAAATACAATGCGTTCAACTGGGACACCATGCTGGAGGAAGTTCTGTCAAATGTGGTGGGTCAGGGTCTGCAGGATAATGCACCAACAGGGCTTGTATACCACATAGGTTGCCCCCTTGACCAAAGCAACCTGACTCTGAACATTGCCCTGAAACCTCTCCATATAACAAGATGTCTGTACATATAAGAGTCTGCTAGCTGCACCATGTCAGTCACAGCGATTTGGAAGCCAATAGCAGATCCACATGACCCCACAACAGATGTTTTATTACACACTTGCTCACCACTGCTCTAGTCCCACTACTAAGAAGGCACCAACTTAATGGCATCTCTGTTCTCCACAATTTTCATGAAATCCAGTCAATCAATGCACTGTCTGGTACAGTCATGATCAGCAACAGGACATCCAAAGGTTCTCCAGTGCCATCTGGTCATTGGAATTTCAAAAATTTTATGGTATTTATCTAGTCAATTTTCAAGGATGAAGTTGGAGGCACTGTGGGTTTCAATTCATTCAGGAATCATTCAATGGTGAGGAAGCTGATTTCAATGAAAGATTTGGAGAACTCTCACAGGCAAGTCCTCCCAAAGAGTGGCCAAATGGTCACAAGAATCCAGGCCTACTGAGGTCTACAATTGAGGTCCATGTGTGTTTTGACTAGTAAATATGGCTTCAAAGTCTTTCAGAATAAAATTATGTGATATCTTGGCTGAGATTCCCAGTGCTCTGTGGAAAGCCACCCTGGGCCTAGTTCCCAGATTCCAAAGGCGAATCTCATGTGTGGCCTCCGAAAATCCCAACACAATTCATGGCAATACTTCTTTGATGTCTGATCCAGAACTCAGTCTTTCAGGGGAATGACACCAGAGTTCAAGCCCAGGTGGATCCAGTCATCTCTTCCAACTGCCACACGAATGACCACAATTTAAACCAAAATACTCCCACATGGCCCTCATCTTATTAAATATAGACACTCATGATAACCTGTGGCTGGAGGTTTCAAAGCGGGACACATCCCAAAAGAGTGTCCAAAAAAATCTCCCTTACCCCTCATTTGCCTAAAGTCAAGGTGGCATGGACACCCTTCCTGTGAACCTGGAGTGATCCAATAGACCTGCCGTTAATACTGCTCTGCTTCTTCAATTTGAGGCCTACTGATTCTCAGCGATAGATTTTTTATGTGATTTGGAGTCATAAGAAAACACAAGCATCTCTTCAGGGCTTCAAAGAACTCATTTGACCCAAATGATCCCTATTCTCACTTGATAGAGGTCAGGGACCTAACAGAGGAAGGCAAGAGACTAATCAACAATGACAGATTTTTGGCCATTTTGCTTTTGATTGCACACATGGAATCTATCTTTAGATTCATCATGTGCTGAGAATCTAAGCCACAACCTCATACAGGGCCAAGAGGCTGATTCAGACACATCCCTTTCCAAAGCAATTAAGCAAAGAGCCACAGGTTATGCCCATTTATTTTCATTTGAAAACTGTTTTATTCAGGCTTCACAAAGGGGTGGCCTGAGGCAAAGACCTTCCTGAAATTCAGGGCAACAGAACCATAGGTAAGCATGAACCAAAGCAGGGTTTCTCCACTGAGAGTTTACTGGTCACACTGATATCTGAGTTTTCTAAGATGTTCCCATTCTCTACAGCTCTCAAGTATATGGACATGTCACATATCTTGGAGATGGTACATATCTTGGACACAAAACCATGAGCCTATACTAGAGAGTGTCCAGAATTCAGGAAGAAAACATTAACTTAGGAAGTTAGTAGGTGTTGCCCATCCATAAGGCACACCACAGTCCATTCATCAATTAGGCAGAATAAATACTGGAGAGTTTTCTACTAGACAGGACACATGAATTGATGCATTCTCTTGTCTAATGTCTACAACCACAGACACAGTGGGATACACAGACATAGAAACACTACCCCTGTCAAACGACTTATTAGAAACAGTCCACTCCAATCCAAACAAAGAGCCTTTCCTACCTATTCTCAGAAATTGAGAGAAAACCACAAACTCACACCCACACGCAAAAAGGCACCTCTTTAACACAAGTAGGTCTGTGACTATCCAGAGTGTCCTCTAACTGGTGGGCCATACTATGTTCCCCTGAAAT
Source organism: Callospermophilus lateralis (assembly GCF_048772815.1). Lineage (NCBI taxonomy): Eukaryota > Metazoa > Chordata > Mammalia > Rodentia > Sciuridae > Callospermophilus > Callospermophilus lateralis. Next base: position 248,499 of record NW_027516249.1, read on the forward strand.
GGCCTGTCCTGTCTCAGATCTGGTCTCCTTGGGCAACTTTGTGAAGTTTTCAGGAGCCAGTGGTGAACCAATACCTGCTTTCTCAGGAAAGGTCCCTCTTCAGAGCTCTTCTGGCATTTGACAATCCTCATATCAGTAGGTACCAAGGAAGACTGACTCTGTCCTTGGTAAATCCAAACAAGTGAGACCACTGGAACTGGGACTGGGACTGACTCTGGGTGCCTGGCTTCCTGGATCTCAAGTCCAGAGATTTCCATCACCAAAGAAGTGAGGTGAGGTCACTTCCTTCAGGAACTGAATGAAGTCACTGCCTTGGCCACCACTTTGTACTTACAGTTGCTTCCAAGGGTCCCATGAGATGGAGGCTGCTCCTACTTCCTGTGACACTTTCACAAGTTAGAATGGTATATCAAGCATAGGCACCTGGGAACAGCTTTCCACGCAGGCATGGTTTGATCAGTCTTCTCTACAATAGGAAAGGAGAGGCTGATTCAGACACATCCCTTCATACTGACCAGGTTGCTTGCCATGGAATATGACTTTTGATCTCTTAGGTCCTTCATAGCTGCCTGCAACTTCTCCAGGGTATCATTTCTGCCTGGAACTTTGATGTTCTCAGCAGGTGGAAGACCCCCTACATTACTATTGTAAGACAAACTCTGTCCCAGCTCATCTGTAAACTTAGTTTGAGGGAACAGTGTATGTTTAGGGTAATAACAGGTTCGATTTGGGTTAGGAATCATACTGAGGAACAAACAATGGTATTGGGAACTTGCGATATTTACAAGAATATATTGGTGAAATATATGTATGAACACAGAAATCTAGATAAGATTTGAATCCAAGAAGGGCTTTGGGCTGTTGATTGGAATACTTAGCTTTGAATTATATTCTGCATAGATGTCTCAGATAAATCAATATACAATGGCTTAAGATCTTGTACCTTGGATGATTGATTGTAGAAGAGATCATCCAGTCAAAAAGGTATAGTTGGTAGGATTAGGAAGATAGTCAGTAGATTTAGAAAAAAAAGAGTGAATATAGGATTTCGACCAAAAGTTCTTTAGCAATAGGATTTCGGATAGAGAGTGAATGTAAATGTCAGCACATGTGAAGAGTCAGTCACAATGATGAACTCGTGAAAATATGTAGGAAAGCAGATATCAATAGAGACATTAGGAAATCAGGCAAAATACAAAGTGAGTGATAGAATTAGTCATTTTCAACAGGGTTGAGGTTCAATATATAATCTTAGGAAGAAACAAATATGTAGTCACAAATAAGATTGATTTGAGAGCATTAGGCAACGTGGACATGGATGTTTTTAGTAAACCATGCTCACATTCCATTTAGGCATTGGTGAAAGGTTAATAAAATAGGTACTTGTCACTTCCTGTTTTTCTGTATGCTTAACAAAACACTGTTGGAAACTTGAGGACTGTTTGCTAATCTTGTTTCCAGAATGTGCTGTCCCCAACTGCCAAACTGCAGAATACACACCCTCACCCGTTTGCACGCAAACCTCCCCCTTGCCCTGACCCATCAATAAACTTCCCTCCCTGCCCTCTCCAAGGAAAGTATATAAGCTCTGCTTAAGCTGTTTTCATTGCTCTCTGCTCTATTCAAGTGACCTCTGAGCCCCAGAAAGCTGGTCTCCCAATAAACCCTTTACTGTTGCATGAGACATTCTCTTGGTGGTCTCTTCCTCTGTCGCTCACCCGATCTTTACATCTGGAGGCACCAGCGAGATCCAGCAGCGGCGGACGAAAGACCCCCAAGGGGCTCCTTTCAGGGTAAGTAAGGTGACTCTTTCTGGTTTCAGGTTTCAGGTTAGGGTTTTGCAAAATCGCTATCGGTGTTGAGCGTGAGCTCTCTCTGACGGTGGCTGACAGACGTGTCACAGAGCCACAGGCCACATCCCTGGGGGACGCCCCAGAGGACTCAGGAAATCAAGGAACAATAGTCTCCTCGACTCTGTGATATTTTGTTTAGGATTCGGTATTGCCAGCCCATCAGGTTTTGAGGGCTACTCAGTCCTTGTCTCAGTATTGGACGTCCATTGTCTGTCTTTATTGTCTTGTCTTGTCTGTGTAGTATGTCGTTGCTTTCACTGTTTGTGTATCTCTCATTTTGGGACAGAGCACTTCAACACTTCTCTCCCTGATCCTTGATCACTGGACCAAAGTCTGCTTAAGGGCCCAGAATCTTTCTTTTTCATTAAAACGCTGGACCTGGCAGACTCTCTGTGCCTCAGAATGACACACCTTTGGAGTCGGATGGCCCCCAGAAGGATGTTTCTACTTCCCACTAATTTGAAAAATCAGAGATATTGTCTTTCAGCTGAGGCCACATAGCCATCCAGATCAACAGCCATATATCTTAACTTGGCAGGACCTCTGCAAATATCCTCCTCCATGGGTGAAGCCTTTCCTTGTCCCTGCCTACGCTCCTACTCCTTCCACCACGATTCTATCTCTCAAACCCTCTGCTCCTCCTCCTCCACCCTCTGTTCTCCCTGAGTCTCAAGATTCTACTGGACTCTCCTCCTCCTTCTTATCCCCTGCCCTTGTCCCCAACCCCCAACAACCTCTAAGTGATTCCCCTGCTGACTCTGCTTCTCTGCCATTGGAGGAAGTTAGGCCGGCCCAGTGCCCTCCAGATGACTCCCCCGCGTCACACACAGCCCCTCCTTCCCTGGAGGAAGCTGGCCCGGCTAAAAGAACACAAAGAACTCCCTGGGGTTTTCACACTTGCCTACTTGGGATGACTGCCAACAAATCCTAGGGACTCTCTTTACGGCAGAGGAATGAGAGAAAAACCTCCTGGAAGCTAAAAAATATATTCTCAGACCAGATGTGTGACCAACACAACTTCCCAACATAATCAAAGCCAGCTTCCCCTTGAATTGACCCAACTGAAACCCCAACACCTTTGAAGGTAGGGAGCATCTGTCCACTTATTGCCAGGCCCTAATAGTGGGATTCCAATCGGCCGCTAGGGAACCACCTAATTTGGCCAAGGTAAGAGAGAAAATTTAAGGGCCTGATAAATATCCCTCTATGTTTCTAGAGAGAATTATGGAGGCATATAAGAGATTTACTCCTATTGATCCTCAGGCAGAGGATCAAAAGGCATCTGTCATGATGGCCTTCATTGGGCAAGCTGCCCTGGATATTAAAAGAAAGTTACAACTCTTAGAGGGATCACAAGATATGACTTTGGGAGATTTAGTCAGAGAAGCCGAGAAAGTATACTATATGAGAGAAACAAAGAGAAAGAAAGGGAGCAAAGGGAAGATGAGAGATGCAAAAGACAGACTAAGGCATTGACTAAGGTCCTGGTCACAACAATAAATAGGCCAGAAATTAACAAACAGGAAGACAGGAACGGAAGCCTGGGCGCACGCCAGAGGCCACCCCTGGCCTCAGATCATTGTGCCTACTGTAAAGAAAAAGGTCACTGGGCCAAAGAGTGCCCTAGAAAAGAGACAGCCACGACAGCCAGCCATTCTGACTCAAAAGGATGACTAAGAACGTCGGGGATCAGATCCCTTCCCCGAGCTCAGGGTAACTTTTGAAGTGGAGAGGACCCAGGTAAACTTTGAAGTGGATACAGCAGCAGTATACTCAGCCCTTAAGGCCCCACTGGGCACACTATCAAATAAAATGTCTCTAGTTCAAAGGGCTAATGGCAGTAAATATCAGACATAGACAACTAAGAGGACCATGGACATGGGGAAAGGAAAAATCCATCACTCCTTCCTAGTAATCCCAGAATGCCCCCCCCCCATTGATGGGCAGAGATCTGCTCAGTAAGCTCCAGGCCAAAACAACTTTTAACCCTGAAGGCCCCAAAATGAAATTTCTAAATCCTTCAGTAAAAACTCCTATAGTCTTGGCTTTATAAATGTCAGTAGAAGATGAACATCCACTCCTCACACCCCCCAAGACTGCTCAAACAAGCAAGCTACCCCAGAAATGGATAACAGATTACCCAGATACCTGGGCAAAAACGGCTAGGTTAGGCCTAGCCGTGAAACAACCTCCAAGAACAGTGGAGTTAAAAACCTCAGCCTCCCCAATCAATGTCAAACAATATCCTCTGAGCAGAAAAGCTGAAGATGGCATAAGGCCCCATATTCAGAAATATCTGGCCTTAGGGTCCTAAGGCCCTGTAAATCGGCCTGGAAGACTCCCCTGCTCCCAGTAAAAAAAGCCAGGAACCGGGGACTATCCCCAGTTCAAGACCTAAGAGAGATTAATAACAGAGTGCAGGACATTCACTCCACGGTAACTAATTCGTACAATCTGCTTATCACTCTGAACCCTTAGCAGAAATGGTATACTGTTCTGGACTTAAAAGATGCTATCTTTTGTTTGCCTCTGCATAAAGATAGTCAGTTGCTGTTTGCTTGCTAGTGGGTAAGACCCAGAAACTGGAACGTCTGATCAAGTAACTTGGACTAGACTCCCACAGGGGTTCAAAAACTCTCCCACTCTCTTTGATGAAGCCCTCCACAGAGATCTCAACAACGTCAGAACTACACACCCCAAAGTCACCCAGCTTCAATACGTGGATGACCTGCTACTGGCAGCCAACACCAAAGAAAACTGTGAGTCTGGGACCCAAGCACTATTATATGAGCTTGCTCAACTCGGGTATAGAGCTTCTGCCAAATAGGCCCAAATTTGCCAGCAAGAAGTAATCTTCCTGGGCTATTCCCTTAGGGGCAGTAAACGATGGCTCACTGAGCCCAGAAAACAAACGGTTGTGCAGATACCACCCCCATCTAGCAGCAGACAACACAGAGAGTTTCTTGGGACTACTGGGTTTTGCAGGTTATGGATTTCTGTGTTTGCGTCCTTAACTTCTTCTTTATACCCGCTGTTAAATGGAGATACCCAATTCCAATGGACCCCTGAGCACCAGAACGCTTTTGACAACATCTAACGACACTGGCACTGAATTCCTCAACTTGACAGAGCCAAGCCTGCAATTTCAGAAAGCCCTACACTACGTTAAAAATGTACATTAATTCACACACCTTGGTTCAAAGAAACTGCAGGCATTCCTGAAGGATCAAGAACAGAGTTTTCCACTAACCCACTCACAGCAAAAGGAAATAACTGAACAGGTAACAAAAGTCTGTCCGGTCTGTCAATAGGTTAATGCTTATCTTTCCAAGCTTTCCGCAGGAAAGCACCTATTAGGAACCAGACCAGTACAATTCTGGGAAGTGGACTTTACTGAAATTAAGCCAGCAAGGTATGGACTTAAATATCTCCTAGTCTTTGTAGATATATTTTCAGGATGGATTGAAGCCTTCCCCACAAAAGTAGGCACAATTGGTGGTCAAGAAGATCCTGAAAGATATTTTTCCAAGACACGGCCTGCCTAAGGTAATAGGGTCTGATAATGGCCCGGCGTTCATGGCCCAGGTAAGTCAGGGGTTAGCCAGGACACTGGGGATAAATTGGAAGTTACATTGTGCTTATAGACCCCATAGCTCAGGACAGGTAAAAAAAATAAATAGAACCATTAAAGAGACCTTAACGAAATTAAGCTTAGAGAGCGGCATAAAAGATTGGACTATGCTCCTGCCTTATGCACTGTTTCATGCAAGAAATACTCCCTCTATTTCTTTGTGTAACCTCACCCCCTATGAAATTCTTTATGGAGCCCCTCCTCCAGTAAGGGACCTAACCCCAACTCTAAGACCTAGTGATCCCCTCCACAACCCCTTGTTTGACAGACTTAAAGCTCTTGAAAGAACTCAGCGATACCTGTTGAAACAGCTGGCCACTGCCTACCAACCTGGTGAAGAGGGGACTCCACATCGATATCAAATAAGAGACATCCTCTACATAAGACAACATCAGGTGTCATCCCTGTAACCCCGCTGGACAGGACCATACCAGGTGCTACTTATAAAACCTACAGTGGTAAATGTAGAAGGAATCAATTCCTGGATCCTAATTCTTATCTCAAGCCTGCGCCCTGTCCAGACTCTGGCTGAAAAACTGGAAAAGACTGGAAACCCTTTCAAATTGCATATTCGCCATGTGGATAAGCCTATAGACTCTCCCCTTGTCCACCAGTAGTCCTTACCCTCATCAACCCGTTCATCAGCGATGGCTGATCACAAATCTTACTAGACAAGAAGTATGGTCTATCTCGCATACAGCCCCCTTAGGGACCTGGTGGCCATCTCTCCACCCAGAATTTGTCAGCTGGCTATACGTCTTTCATATTGGGATATCTCTGATGAAGAGGATCCAGCTAAAATTCCATTAAATCCCTACTGTACCACAGATAATGGAAACAAACATTATGGATCTAGGGACACGCGAGCCAGATGCAGGTTGGCTAGCCTAGAATACTATGTTTGCCCGGCAGACTATCAAAGCCACAAACAGCCATGGCTGTGTGGGGGAAAAGCGGACTTCTTCTGAAAATAATGGGGATGTGAGCATACAGGGGCTGCCTGGTGGAACCCAAACTCCTCATCAAATTCAGTACACAGCATTGGCCATATTACCAATTAGACAACCAAAACTGATGGCCCCCAGAGGGGTCTCCAGATCCTCAAATTCTGTGTGACTTTTTCAACTTCGGCAAGTGTTCAAAAAGATCCATCAATTGGGAATTTCCTTCCAAGGAAATTCCCCTATGTTTATGCCTTTTCCCTCCTTTGCTCACATCCTGAACTATGCTTCTCCAATACATCCTCACCCCCCGCCTTCTGCTCCAGACTCTCTGCAGTCACTCTCACATGAGCAACCTGATTTCTCCCCTCCAATTACTAGATCAAAAACAAAAACCTCCGCTGGATCTCATACCATTGCCTCCTTGCTGATTTAGCAGGTACTGAGGTACCCTTCCACCCACTCACTCCTCTCTTCTCCTGTCAGTGCACGCACCGGGTCCCACCAGGTCCTCTTACCAGCTAACACAAAGCTCAAACCAGCTGAGGAGTGCCCTAAGACGCCTATCCAAGATGTAATGAAAATGGCCTTTAAAGTTGCTTTGTCATCACTGAAAACAGGTTACAAAGAATTTAAAGTCCCTCAAAGGCTTTTTGGGATACTCACTCCCATCCTCCCCTCTGCTCTACCTGTTCTACTGCTCAAGTTTTATTGCCAGGAAAATCCCAAACCCCTTTCCCATTATTCTTTTATATATCTTTTTCCTCATTCTCAGAACCACGGAGCTGCTCTCACCCCCCACCTTCCTTGTCTTTCCCTCTGTTCCAATCCCACAGAAAAATCTTAAATGGCCTTCTCCAGAAGCCTTGATCATGGCTGACTTTAGGACTTTCAGCAACAGAGGCCCTATACAAGAGTTCAGTGTAGATAAACTTCCTCTTTTTGTGTTGCTTTGTTCTACTTGGCCACTGGCTGGAAAAATCAGCACTCCTAAGCTAGACACCCCCTTACTATTTTTTCACAAAATATGTGAACATGGCCTCTGGCGTTGAGCTGGGGCTTCCAGAGATGGCTACATTTCTAAGATAAAGAAGTTACCAACTGGGCTCCATGGTAACAGCTGGCAGGAAGAAAAAAAAAGAAGAAAAAAGCTCTCCCCCTACCAGGTGTCCTTTAAAAGTTAACTTTCCCAGAGCAGAGGAAAAAAAACAGAAACAAAAACTGCTTTTTGTGAACTTCTGCAGACTGTGAATTTCTGAGCCCCTTACGTTACATGTTGGGTACAAAATTCTGAAACTACCTAAACTTGGGGTTCAGGGGATTAAAAGATTACAACAGAAGCAATGCCCTCTAAATCTGGTTACAACCAAATCGGACTGTTTCCCTGTCTTCTGTGCTATCTTAGGTGCCTTGCCTTGTCCGTCCTTACAACAGTATAATTCTATATACTTAAACATTGTTTATGTTTTCATAAAATGATCAACATATGGCTGTTGCATGAGACAGTCTCTTGTGGTCTCTTCCTCTGATTAAGTATGTAATGGTGCAGAAGTTTCCCAGAGTCCTCTATCATGACGCAGGATCATTTAAAGTTCCAATAGGGGCGCATACAACCTGGTTCCACCAGGAACCCGTATCCCTCACTTTCTCCATCCTATTAGGAATAGGAGTTGCTGCAGCGGTGGGCACAGGAACCACTGCCCTAGTCCATGGGACACAACAAATGACCCAATTAGAAGTAGCAATAGACCAAAACTTAAAGATATTAAAAACCTCCATCACAGCTTTACAGGAATCTTTAACCTCTCTCTCTGAAGTTGTTTTACAGAACAGGCGAGGGTTCGACCTCCTCTTATTGAGAGAAGGGGCCTTTGTCCTGCATTGAGTGAAGAATGTTGTTATTATGCCGACCATACTGGAGTTGTAAAAGAATCTATGATTAAATTAAGAAGACGCCTTGTAGAGCATCAACAAGAGAGAGAGGCCCCAAAAGGGTGGTTTGAGTCTTGGTTCACAGAGTCCCTCTGGTTAACTACGCATTTATCAGCCCTGGCTGGTCCATTAATAAACCTCATATTATTGCTAACTGTGAGACCCTGTTTGCTCAACCGTGTAGTTTCCTTTTTCCAAGCTCAAATTGGACAAGTTAAACTTATGGTAATAAGAAAACAATATACCACACTAGCAGACATAAAATGTGACACCCCCAATGATCACTTTAATGATTAAAAGTAACCAAAAGAAGAAGTGGGGAATGAAAGGTTAATAAAATAGGTACTTGTCACTTCCAATTTTTTGGTATGCTTAACAAAACATTGTGGATATCTTGAGAACTGTTTGCTAATCTTGTTCCCTGAATGTGCTGTACCAACTGCAAAACTGCAGAATGTACTCCCTCACCTGTTTGCATGCAAACTGCCCACTCGCCCTGAGCCATCAATAATCTTCCCTCCCTGCCCTCTCCAAGGAAAGTATATAAGCTCTGCTTAAGCTGTTCTCAGGGCTCTCTGCTCTATTCAAGGGAGCTCTGAGCCCCAGCATGCTGGATCCCCATAAACCCTTGGCTGTTGCATGAGACAGTCTCTTGTGGTCTCTTCCTCTGACACTCGCCTGACAATTACATTGGTAAAATAATAAGTGTGACCTTTGCTTTTCGTGTCCAGAATATTACTGTGATAAAATGTACATGTAGATAAGGTGACTTGAGTATATCTTCCACCATTTCTGGGAGCAATATTTTGAAGATGTACAAATTAGTATTGGGTGTACAAATAGGTGTACCCTGTGACTATGAATATAGAGATAATGCAAGAATAGACCATACTGTGAATAAATAATATAATGGGTTCCAAATTTAAATAATGCATTCAATTTATATCTGAAAAATATAAAGGAAATCTTATATTGATACACATACATTCATTCCAACCACTGATACATCTAAAGGTAATATTAGGTTTATGGTTTATCATGAAGAGTCTGTGAGTTTTGCTTCAAAACTGATTATGGAAATTTAAAATAATGTGTTTGGAAAGAAGTCTCATGAAAAGATCATTCAAGAAACACGGAGGAATCCATGTGCTCTGAAGCAGGAAGTGATTGAAAGTGAAACAAATGCCTATAAGTTTGCTAACTGGTGGATGAAATATATATCCTATGATGTGCATAAATTGAAGAAATAGTAATGTACCAGTGTTGAATAAAAATGAACATTAAAATACACAACATGTCCCATAGGAATCTACTTGCATTGAGGTTAAACTGGGTCAGTTACTGTATAAATATTAGTATTTGTATGCAACATTAACTGAAGTTAGTTTTCAGTACTGGAAACAAATATGTATTTCAGGGGGATGAATATTTCTGAGAATAATCTTGTGAAAAGTTCATTATAAATCCATATACATGAATATGAATGAATTTACGGAGTGGGTATAAGACACATATATTTCATATTTTGAAAAATCTGGAGAATATATATATATATATATATATATATATATATATATATATATATATATATATACTTCTTGTGTGTGTGTGTGTGTATATACATATATACACACACACACACAAACACACACACAGAGATATTAAAAAGAGCAATATATATGCCAATCGAAATTCACCACGAAATATATATTATCCACAGATCCAAAAATATTCTTTTTACTGATCATGGATTTACGTATAGTGTTATTCAACTAGGAAGCTAACCCATAGGTTGAATTTTCAGTTATAACACTGTTTAGGAGCAGTGATCTCTTCTCACAATTTGTATCTGCCAAGTCAGCCACCTCACAAGTATGCATGTTTCATACCAGGAAGGATTCTATATGTGCATATAAATATACATGTGCTGAATAAGCTACAGAGAAACGGAGACAAGAATTCACATATTTCTTAACTTAAAAACATATAGAGACCTATTCCAACAAAAAATTGACTAGATATATAACTCCTACCCTATGAAATGCAAAAGGAAAGTCCAAATATACACCATGCCTCCTCTGATCTGCTTGTATTCCTATTCTGTTTGGGTTATTTTTCTCCCTCATATTAGGATTAGTAGTCAGAGTCTAGTAGGGTATGTGTTAGTGTCAGGGTTTCAGTATTTCGAATGGAAAATTAGATAAGGAATCCAATGTGTATGCAATATGTGCTACACAAAATTATTCCCACTCTCATCCAGAACAATGACTTGACATTACCTGTGTGGGTAAACACTCCACAAACATGGAGCTCTGTTGGCCTATAGACTTTTTGAGAAACTGCCTCCAAGATTGGGCACTTGAAATATATGCTATTCTCAGGAGCATTAGCTTCCTTTCTAGTTAGACCATCAAAGCTGGGTCTGCATCTATGTGACCTGGAGGACATGGTTTCTTATTTTACATTGAACTTGAGGCAGCATTGCTGAATTATCTCTTTGTAGGTAAGCTGGTGCCACTGGAGGCTAAGGTTCTTCCCATGTGGACTGTGAAGCTATTTGGAATTCCTCCACTTTTCGTGGTTTTTATTGGTGCTGCACTGGGACTTTGGTATTCGCTTCATGAAATACAACAAGTTCAACTGGGAGACAGTGCTGGAGGGAGTTCTGTCATGTGTGGTGGGTCAGGATCTGCAGGAGAAAGCACCAACCAGGCTTCTATCCAACATAGCTTGCCCCCTTGTCCATAGCAACCTGATTCTGAAAATTGCCCTGAAATCTCTCCAAATAACAAGATGCCTTTACATATAAGGGTCTGCTGCTGCACCATGTCAGTCCCAAGCCATTTAAAAGCCAATAGCACATTCACATGGCCCCACCACAAATGCTTTATAACACACTTGCACACCACTGCAATAGGCCCACTACTCAGCAGGCTCCAACTTACTGGCATCTCTGTTCTACACCATTTAAATGAAACACAGTCAATCAACGCTTTTGCTGGAACACTCAAGATCAGCAGCAGGACATCCAAAGGTTCTCAAGTGCCACCTGGTCATGGGAATTTAAAACATTTCATGGTATATATCTTCCCCGTTTTTAAAGGATGAAGTTGGAGGCACTGTGGGTTCAAATCATTCAGGGACCATTAAGTGTTGAGGAAGCTAATTTCAATGAAAGCTCTGGAGGACTCTCACAGGCAAGGCTTCCCAAAGAGTGGCCAAAGGTCACATGAAGCCAGGTACATTGAGTTCTACAATGTAAGGTCCATGTGTGTTTTGACTTTCAACTATGGCTGCCAATTATTTCAGAATAAATCATGTGATATCCTGGATGAGATACCCAGTGCTCTGTGGAAAGCCACCCTGGGCCTAGATCTCAGTTTCCAAGGGTGACTCTCATGCGTGGCCTGCTAAAATCCCAACAAAATTCATGACAATACTTCTCTGAGTTCAGTACCAGAACTCATTTTCTAAGGGGAATCACTCCAGAGTTCAAGCCCAGATGGACACAGTCATCTCATTCAACTGCCACGCAAATGACCACAATTAAAACCAAAACACTCCTTCATCGCCTTCATATTCTTCCACATAGACACTCATCATTACCTATGGCTGGAGTTTTCCATGAGGGGTGCAGCCCAAGACAGTGTCCAAAATAAGGTCCCTTTCCCCTCATTTGGCTAAAGTCATGGTGGGCTGGACACCCTTTCTGTGAACCAGGAGTGGTCAAATAGGCTTGCCTTTAATACTGCTCTGCTTCTCCAATTTGAGGCCTAATGACTGTCAGGTATAGATTCTTAATGTGATATGGAGTCATGAGAAAACCCAAGAACCTATGGGCTAGCCTCTGCAGGGCTTTGAAGAGCTCATTTGAAAGAAAGGATCCCTATTCTCACTTGATGGAGATCAGTAACCTAACAGAGGAAGGCAAGAGACTTCATCCACAATGACTGAACTTTTTGCTATTTTGGTTTTGGATGGACACATGGGATCATTCTTTGGATCCATCAGGTGCTGAGAATCTAATCCACGGCCTAACACAGGGCCAAGAACCTGATTTAGACAAGTCCCTTTCCAAAGCAATTAAGCAAAGAGCCACAGGTGATGCCTATTCAATTCCATTTCAAAACTGTTTTCTTCACGCTTCACAAAGTGGTGGCTTGAGGCAAAAACCTTCCTGAGATTCAGGGCAACAGAACAATAGGTAAGCAAAAGCCCCAAAGCAGTGTTTCTCCACTGATATTTTCCTGGTCACACTGATATCTGAGATTTCTGAGATGCTCCCCATTCCCTTCAGCTATCCAGTGCACGGCCATGTCCCAGAGCTTGGAGGTGGTACATATCTTGCACACAAAACCATGAGCCTATTTTGGAGAGTGGCCAGAATTCCTGATGAAAACAGGGACTTAGGAAGGAAGTAGGTGTTGCCCATCCCTAAGGCAAGTGACAGTCCATTCATAAATAGGGTAGGATGAATGCTGGGAAGCTTTCTACTAGACAGGACACATCCGTGATGCATTCTCTTTTCTAATGTCTACAACGAAGGACACAGTGGGATACACAGATATAGAAACACTCACCTTGTCATAAGTCATACTAGAATTTGTCCACTCCAAACCAAACAAACCGCCTTTCTTACCTATTCTCAGAACATGAGACAAAACCACAAACTCACACCCACACCCACAAAGGCACCACCTTCCCCCTAGTATGTCTGTGACTATCCAGAGTGTCCTATGACTGGTGGGCCCTACTATGTTTTCCTGAAATGGCCTGTCCTGTCTCGGGTCTGGTCTCCTTGGCCAACACTGTGAAGTTGTCTGGAGCCAGCGGTTAGCCACTACCTGCTTTCTCAGTAAAGGCCCCTCTTCAGAGCTCTTCTGGCTTTTTCCATCCTCACATCAGCAGGTACCAAGAAAGACTGACTCTTTCCTTGGTAAATCCAAACAAGTGAGTCCACTGGGACTAGTACTGCAACTGGCTCTGAGTGCCTGGCTTCCTGGATCCCAAGTTCAGAGAGTTCCATCACCAAGGAAGAGATGTAGGTCTCTTCCTTTAGGAACTGAATGAGCTAACTGCCTTGGCAACCACTTGGTCCTAAGAGTTGCTTCCAAGTGTCCCATGAGATGGAGGCTGCCCCTACTTACTGTGACACTTTCACAAGTTAGAATTGTATATCAACCATAGGCACCAGGGAACAGCTCTCCAAACAGGCCTGGTTTGGTCCATCTTCTCTATATTAAGAACAGAGAGACTGATACAGACAAAACCCATCATCCTGACAAGGTTGTTTGCCATTGAAGATGACTTTTGCTCTCTCAGGTCCTTCATAGCTGCCTACAACTTCTCCAGAGTTCATTTCTACATGGATCTTTGAGTTTGTCAGCATGTGGAAGATCTCCTACATTCCTGTATTGAAAGACCAACTCTGGGCCTGCTCTTCTGTAAAGTTAGATTGAGGGAACAGTGTATGGTTAGGGTTAATAACAGGTTCGATTTGGGTTAGGAATCATTCTGCGTGATGACTAATAGTATTGGGAATCTGCAATATTTACAAGAATATATAGGTGAAATATAAGTATGAAAATATAAATCTAGGTAAGATTTGAAGCCTAGAAGTGCATTGGGCCCATGATTGGTATACTTAGCTTTGAATTACATTCTGCATAGATGTCTCAGATAAATCGATATAAAATGGGATAGGACCTTCTACCTTGGATGATTGAATGTCGAAGAGAACATCCAGTCAAAAAGGCATAGTCGGTAGGATTAGGAAGATAGCCTGTAGGTTTAGAAAAAAGAGTGATTATGGCATTTGGACAAAAGATCTTTAGCAATAGATTTTTGGGTAGTGAGTGAATGTCAGTGTCAGCACACGCGAAGGGTCAGTCACAATGATGAACTGGGGAAAATAAGTAGGAAAGCAGATATCAATAGAGACATTAGGAAATCAGGCAAAGTATAATGTAAGAGGGTTAGACATTTTCAACATGGTTGAGGTTGAATATATAATCTTAGGAAGAAAGACATATGTTGCCTCCAATATGATTAACATTTGAGAGCATTAGGCAACCTGGACATGGTTGTTTTTAGTAATCCATGCTCACTTTCCATTTTGCTTAGGTGAAAGGTTAATTAAATAGGCACTTGTTACTTCCTGTTTTTCTGTATGCTTAACAAACCACTGTTGAAATCTTGAGAACTGTTTGCTATTTTGTTCCCAGAATGTGCTGTCCCCAACTGCCAAACTGCAGAATATACTCCCTCACCCGGGTGCACGCAAACCGCACACTCGCCCTGACCAATGAATAAATTTCCCTTTCTGCCCTCTCCAAGAAAAGTATGTAAGCTCTGTTAAAGCTGTTCTCAGGGCTCTCTGTTCTATTTAAGTGAGCTCTGAGCCCCAGCATGCTGGAACCCCAATAACCTCTTTCCTGTGGCCGAGTGAAAATTGTATACTGTTCTGTACTTAAAAGATGCTTTCTTTTGCTTGCCTCTGCATAAAGATAGTCAGTTGCTGTTTGCTTTCGAGTAGGTAGACCCAGAAACCGGAACGTCTTTTCAACTAACTTGGACTAGACTCCCACAGGGGGTCAAAAACTCCCCCACTCTCTTTGATAAAGCCCTTCACAGACATGTCTACAACTTCAGAACTACACACCCCGAAGTCATTCTGCTTCAATATGTGGATGTCCAGCTACTGGCAGCCAACACCAAAGAAAACTGTGAGTCTGAGACCCAAGCACTATTATCTGAGCTTGCTCAACTCGGGTAGAGAGCTTCGGACAAAAAGGCCCAAATTTGCCAGCAAGAAGTAATCTTCCTGGGGTATTCCCTTAGGCACGGTAAATGATGGCTCACTGAGCCCAGGAAACAAACCGTTGTGCAGATACCACCCCCATTTAACAGGAGACAACATAGAGAGTTTCTTGGGACTGCTGGCTTTAGCAGGTTATGGACCTGAGTTTGTGTTCTTAGCTGCTCCTTTATACCCGCTGTTAAATGAGAATGCCCAATTCCAATGGACCCTTGAGCACCAGCAAGCTTTTGATAACATCTAAGAACACTGACAATGAACTCCTCAACTTCAGTGAGCCCAGCCTGGAATTTCAGAAAGCCCTACACTATGTTAAAAATGTACATCAACTCAATCAACTTGGTTCAAAAAAACTGCAGGCATTACTGTAGGATCAAGAACAGAGTTTTAGACTAACTCACTCACAGTGAAAGGAAATAATTGAATGGGTAAAGCCTGTCAGTTCTGTCAATTGGTTAATGCTTACCCTTCCAAGCTTCCTGCAGGAAAGCACCTATGAGGAATTAGACCAGGACAATTCTGGGAAGTGAACGTTACTGAAATTAAGCCAGCAAGGTATGGGCTTAAATATCTCCTAGTCTTTGTAGATACATTTTCAGGATGGATTGAAGCCATTCCCACCAAAAAAAAAAAAGAAAAGAAAACCGGCACAAATTGTGGTCAAGAAGATTCTGAAAGATATTTATCAAAGACACGGCCTGCCTAATGTAACATGGTCTGATAATTGAAGACCCTTCATGGGCCAGGTAAATCAGGGGATAGCCAGGACCCTGGGGATTAATTGGAAGTTACATTGTGTTTATAGACCCCAGAGATCAGGACACGTAAAAAAAATAAATAAAACCATTAAAGAGACCTTAACGAAATTAAGCTTAGAGACCGGCATAAAAGATTAGACTATGCTCCTGCCTTATGCACTGTTTCATGCAAGAAATACTCCCTTTGTTTCTTTGTGTATCCTCACCCCCTATGAAATTCTCTATGGGGCCCCTCCTCCACTAAGAGACCTAACCCCGACTCTAAGACCTAAGGATCCCTTCCACACACCCTTGCTTGACAGACTTAAATCTCTTGTAAGAACTCAGATATACCTGTGGAAACAGCTGGCTACTGCCTTCCAACCTGGGGACGAGGGGAATCCACATTGATATCAAGAAAGAGACTTCCTCTACATAAGATGACATCAGGTGTCATCCCTGGAACCCCGCTGGAAAGGACCATTCCAGGTACTACTTATAGCACCGAAAGCAGTAAAAGTAGAGGGAATCACTTCCTCCATCCATGCGTCTCATCTCAAGCCTGTGCCATGTCCAGACTCTGGCTGGAAACTGAAAAAGACTGGAAACCCTTTCAAATTGCATATTCGCCACGTGGGTAAGGCTATAGACTCTCTCCTTGGCCACCCGTAGTCCTAACGCTCATCAGCCCCTACTGCAGCGATGGCTGATCACAAATCCTACTAGATAAGAAGTATGGTCTCTCTTGCATACAGCCCACTTAGGGACCTGGAGGCCATCTCTCCACCCAGACATTTGCCAGCTGGCTATAGGTCTTTCCTATTAGAATATCCCTGATGAAGAGGATCCCATTAAAATTCCATTAAATCCTTTCCGTACCATAGATAATGGAAACAAACATTATGGTTGTAGGGACAGGCAAGCCAGATGCAGGTTGGCTAGCCTATATTAGTATGTTTGCCCGGCAGACTATCAAAGCTTCAAACCGCCATGGCTGTGTGGGGGAAAAGCTGACTTCTTCTGTAAGTCATGGGGATTTGAGCATACAGGGGCTGCCTGGTGGAACCCAAAATCCTCATCTAATTCAGTACACAGCATTGGCCATATTACCACTTAGACAACCCAAACTGATGGTCCCCAGAGGAGTCTCTAGATCCTCAAATTCTGTGTGACCTTTTTAACTTCTGCAAGTGCTCAAAAGGGTGAAAGGAAATTCCCCTATGTGAAGGCCTTTTTCCTCTTTCGCTCACATCCTGAACTATTGCTTCTCCAATAGTTCCTCAAACTCAGCCTTCGGCTCCATACTCTCTGCTGTCAGTCCCACCTCAGCAAACCTGATTTCTCTTCTCCAATTACTAGATCAAAAACCGAAACCTCCGCCGGTTCTCAGAGCATTGCCCCCTTGCTGAGGTAGCAGGTACTGAGGTACCCATCCACCCACTCACTTCTCTCTTTTCCTGTCAGTGCCCACACCGGGTCCCACCAGGTCCTCTTACCACCTAACCCAAAGTTCAAACCAGCTTAGGAGAGCCCTCAGACCCCTATCAAAGATGTAATGAAAATGGCCTTTAAAGTTGCTTTGTCATCACTGAAAACAGGTTACTAAATTTTAAAGTCCCTCACAGGCTTTTTGGGATACTCACTCCCGTCTTCCTTTCTGCTCTACTGTTTCTACTGCTCAATTTATGTTGCTAGGAAAATCCCAAAATCCTTTCCCATTATTCTTTTACATCTCTCCTTTCTTATTCTGAGATCCACGGAGCTGCTCTCACCTCCTGCATTCCCCATCTTCCCTCTCTGTACCAGGCCCTCAGAAAAATCTTCACTGAACTTCTCCAGAAGTCTTCACCATGGCTGACTTTAGGACTTTCAGCAAAAGAGTCTCTATAAATGAGTTCAGTGTAGATTAACTTCCTCTTATTCTGTTGCCCTGTTCTACTTGCCTACTGGCTGGAAAAATCATCACTCCTAAGCTAGACACCCCCTTAATAGTTTTTCACAGAATATGTGAACAAGGCCTCTGGCCTTGAGCTGGGGCTTCACAGAGATGGCTACATTTCTAAGATAAAAAGTTACAAACTGGGCTCCATGGTAACAGTTGGCAGGGGGATAAAAGAAAAGGAATAAAAAAGCTCTCTGCCTCCCAGGTGTCCTTGAAAAGTTAACTTGCCCACAATAGAGGAAAAAACAGAAAAAAAAAAAGCTTCGTTTTGTGAATTTCTGCAGACTGTGAACTTCTGAGTCCCTTCTCTTTCATGTTGGGTACAAAATTCTAAAACTACCTAAAATTGGGGTTCAGGGAGTTAATTGATTACAACAGAAGCAATGCCCTCTGAATCCGGTTGCAACCAAATAGGACTGTTTCCCTGTCTTTGGTGCTATCTTAGGTGCCGTGCCTTTTCCGTCCCTACAACAGTATAATTCTATATACTTAAACATTGTTTATGTTTTCATGAAATGGTCAACAGATGTGATTAATTGTGTAATTGTGAAGATGTGTCCCAGATTGCTCTATAATGACCCAGGTTCATTTGAAGTTCAAACAGGGGGGCATACTACCCGGTTCCACTGGGAACATATATCCCTCACTTTAGCCATCATATTAGGAATTGGAGTTGTGGCAGGGGTAGTCACAGGAACCACTGCCCTGCTCCATGGTACACAACAAATGACCCAAATAGAAGCAGCAAGAGACAAAAACTTAAAGATAATAGAAACCTCCATCACAGCTTTGCAGGAATCTTTAACATCTCTCTCTGAAGTTGTTTTACACTCAAGTTGAGGGTTGGACCTCCCCTCCATGAGAGAAGGGGGCCTTTGTGCTGCATTGATGTAATAATGTTGTTTTGATGCCGACCATACTGAGGTTGTAAAATAAAAGGATGCCTTGAAAAGCGTCAACGAGAGAGAGAGGCCCAAAAAGGGTGGTTTGAGTCTTGGTTCACACAGTCCCCCTGGTTATCTACGCTTTTATCAACCCTGGCTTGTCCAATAATAATCCTCATATTATTGCTAACTATAAAACCCTGTTTGCTCAACCATGTACGTTCTTTTCTCCAAGCTCAAATTGGACAAGTTAAACTTATGGTAATACCCCACTAGCAGACATAGAATGTGACACGCCCCAATAATCACTTTTATGATTAAAAGTAGCAAGAAGAAGAAGTGCGGAATGAAAGGTTAATAAAAAAGGTACTTGTAACTTCCTGTTTTTCTGTATGCTTAACAAAACACTGTTGAAATCTTGAGAACTGTTTGTAATCTTGTTCCCAGATTGTGCTGTCCCCAACTGCCAAATTGCAGAATGTATTCCCTCACCCAGATTCACACTAACCGCCCACTCGCTCTGACCCATCAATAAATTTCTGTCCCTTCCCTCTCCATAGAAAGTATATAAGCTCTGCTTAAGCTGTTCTCAGGGCTCTCTGCTCTATTCCTGTGAGTATATTCAGAAGGAGTATAAAGTGAGTGACAGGATTAGACATTTTCAACAGGCTTGAGGTTGAATACATAATCTTAGGAAGAAACAAATATGTAGTCACCAATAGGATTTATATTTGAGAGCATTAGACAAAGGTGAAATGGATGTTTTAGGAATCCATGCTCACTTTCCACTTAGGATATGGTACAATCATAAGTCAGAACTTTGCATTTGTGTCCAGAATATTACTGTGACAAAATGTATGTGTAGATCAGGTGCATGAGTATTTCTTCCACCATTTCTGGGAGCAAAATTTGAAGACTATAAATTATTATTGGGGGTGCAAATAGATGTACCCTGTGTTTATGAAAATAGAGATAATGCATGAATAGACCATACTGTGAATAAGTAATGTAACTGGTTCCAACTTTAAATAATGGATTGAATTCACATCTGAAATTATACAGGGAATCTTATATTGATATACAATCATTCATTCCAACCAGTAATACATCTAATGGTAATATTAGGGTTATGGTTTATCATGATGTGTGTGAGTTTTGCTTCAAAAGTGATTATGGAAATTGAAAAAAATGTGTTTGGAAAGAAGTCTCATGAAAAGACCAGTCAAGAAACCTGGAGGAATGCATGTGTTCTGAAGCCTGAAGTGATTGAAAGTGAAACAAATGCATATAAATTTGTGAACTTGTGGATGAAATATATATATTATGAAGTGCAAAAACTGAAGAAATATTAATGTACCAGTGTTGAATGAAATTGAACGTCAAAAGACTCATCATGTCCCATAGAAATTCACTTGCATTGATGTTAAACTGGGTCAGTTACTGTAGAAATATTGATATTTGTAACCACCATTCGCTGTAGTGAGTTTTCTGTTATAGAAAACAAATATGTATTTCAAGTGGATGAATATTTCTGAGATAAATCTTGTGAGAAGTTGATTATTAATCCACATACATGAAAAAGAATGAATTTTGAGAGTGTATATAAGACACATGTAATTCATATTTTGAAATATTTTTAGAGTGTATATATATATATATAAACACACACACACACACACACATACATCACATACATACACACAAAATACACACAGACATTAAATAGTAGCAATATATATGAAAAACGTAATTCATCATAAAATATATACCAACCACAGATGGAAAAATAATATTTATTTTACTGAAAATGGATTTATGTATAATGTTCTACTAGGAAGCTCACCCATAGGTTGAATTTTTAGTTCCAACAGCGTTTATGAGAAGTGATCTCTTCTCACAATTGTATCTGCCAAGTCAGGCACCTCACACAAATGTACGTGTGATACCAGGTAGGATTCTATATGTGCATATAAAAATACACGTGCGGAATAGGCTAGAGAGAAAGGGAGTCAGGAATTGACATATTTGTTCATTTTTAAAACACATGGAGAAATATTTTAATAAAAAATTCACTAGATTTATAACACCTACCCTTTATCTTGCAAAAGGCAATTCTAGTATACACCATGCCTCCTCTGAAATGCTTGTATTTCAATTCTATTTGGGTTATTTTTCTCCATCATATTAGTATTAGTAGTTAGAATCTAGTAAGCTATGGGTTAGTGTCAGGGATTCAGTATTTCGAATGGAAAATTGGAAAATGAATCCAATGTATATGCAAATATGTGCTGCACAATAATCTTCCCACTCTCATCCAGAATAATGTCTTGACATTACCTTGGCCTCAAGTAAGACACAATTAGAGGAGTAGAGTTAGAAAATCTGTGAATACATATCTGGATTGGAAAATGCTCAGTAGTTCACAACCTTGGAGGTTGTAGAGGAGTTTCCAAAAGTAAGGGACACTGTTGATACACCCAACCTAAGCTTTTATTAAAATTAGGAGCCATCTTTCCACAAAACCATGAAAAGATAATTTTGGCTTTAGTATAAATTACTGCAAATTCTGAACCTGCTTGAAATGCCTGCCCGTGCCTTGAACTCCCCCATGCCTAGCTCTCTGACCAGATCACAGCCCTCTCTGAAACTTCAGTGACACCTCATAAATAATGGCCTTCCCTGACCATACAACGACCCTCTCTGAGGCTCTAATGGTCCTCATAATTTCTGATTCTAGGGCCAGCAAAAAAAAATGTAAACAAATATTAGTGTGATGCTTATCAAAATTCTGTTTTCTGTAACGCCCCTTTTGTGTAACTTTCTGGGCTATAAAGCTGGGCTGTAGGAGAGGTGGGTTTGCTGTCTTGTTTCCACTATTTTGAGAGGAAGATGCAGCCCGGCCACTGAAAATAATAAGCTTGTCTTAATTTGACTTTAATTGGAGTCAGTGGTCTTTTCTTGAATCGTGGTCTAACATTTTGTAGTTCCGCAGCGAGATGAACCTCCCCCAACAGATCACAAGACCAGACTGCTGGAAATTCTGAAGCTGGCCTTCCCTCCAGGGCTCCGTCCTGGAGAGGCAAGTTCCAAGGCCTTGGAGTGAGCTTTTGTTCCGGGGAGAACTGCAGTGAACCACCGCACTAAAACAATTAGCAAGCTCATGGTGGAGGAGGCCTCCATTGGTAAGTAGCACCTATATAACATTTGATATCCGGTAAAGGGAGATCTCTTCTGATGACAGAGAGGTGGCCTGGGGAGGCACACATATACTCCTGTCTGGGACAGTAACGTGAATCATTCTGTCCTCTGTTCTATTCTGTAGTGAATTCCTCTGAAAGGGTAGAGAGGTGCCAACAGACACACAGAAGTTCCTATCCCGGAGCATAAGCAAGATGTTCCATTGCTCCTCTGTTTTTCTGTTTCTGCACCGAGTTTCTGTTTTTTTTTTTTTCTGTGTTCTACATGTTTTTTGTTTGTTTGTTTTTGTGTGTTTTGTTGTGTGATTTCTGTGGAAAAAACTTAAGGATATTGGACATGAAAATGGGTAATAAAGCATGTAATGCTGACATCCCTTTGAACTGTGTTTTAAAGAACTGTGATGAACTTTACCCCCCTTTGTTAAGCAGGATAAGAGAAGCCACTAGCTGGCTGCCTGGAGCACACACACCGCACAGGGCAATGCCTGCTGGGGACGTAAGAACTGAGTATCTCCCAGGTTAACAATTGAAACTCCTTTAAAACCCCTTGTCCCTTCAGACAAAGAGAGTTACAACCTTCGGGCAGAGACCCCTGTGTTTTTCCTTTGTTAGCAAAGCAGTAAAACTCCCTTTTTCTTTTTCTCAAACCCTGTCCTCATTATTAAATTGGCATGAATTGACTTCAAATTCAGGAAGTGAAATTTAAGTTACAAATTTTGGTACCCCCCACCGCCCCGGAAATTTTTGAGAGCTGACTACTGAAATGTTAGGAGATGGAGCGTGCTTGGGGTGGAACGAAACCAGAAGAGCTAATCCTGTAAGTATAAGGAGGGACTGAGCGACTCCCAGCAGCTGCCAAAGCCCTGTTTTTTCAGAGAATTACCTCCTTCCTTCCCTGCACTGTAAGGATTATGCCACCTCTGTTTTTTTAAAAAAGAGAAAAAGAAAAAGGGGACACTAAATGCAGTAAAGTAACCATGGAGACCCTTGATATTACATTTCAGGTTGTCCCTCTGTGAAAACATCTGGTTCCCTTGTGGGGACATCTATGGTTCCACTGGTGTAGTTGATTTTTCTCTTATCTGCTCTGTTTTAAAGGCTTCTGTCTGTCAGCCATATTCTGGAGCTCCTTTCTGTCTGTCCTGTGTCTTTTTTTCTGGCCCTTTAAGACATGTGTAATGATATGTTGATATTATAAATTGTTTCTTGGGAATGATCTTAGCTGAATGTGTGTCTAAATGATGATGTTTTATTGTAACAATCTGGTATCTGAATGGGTTTTTAAAGCATTGCACAATCTTGCAGTTAAAAGTCTGGTTTAGGTAATTGTTTAGTTTATGATTTCAGATAATTCATGTCAGAGAACTTAAATACTTAGGATGGAAAACTAAACAACACAACTTCCAAGTTGGCAAGTAACTTCCCAATCATTCAGGCTATTTTTCACCAATTTTGAACTGGGTAGCCTGGGAAAATGTCACTGTGTGTAGCAGTGCATTAAATTGGACAAGGATAGTAAATCATAGTATGGTATCTGTTGACAAAAAAAAGATGTAAAGATATAAAATTTTGTGAATTGTATCTTAAACTTGTATGATAATTTTCAACATCCAAACCTGAATATTATGGTTGAAATGCCTTAGGCCTGAGGTGTCTGCTCAGATTAGCAGCTTTTCCCTGTTCCTTCTGGACCTCAGCCAGGACTTATGTTGAAATGCAAATGAAAGAAGCCTGCTAACTTAGTAGGAGACTGATCTGAGGCCTAAGAGAAAAAAAAAGTTAAATTGTATGGTATTTACTAATTAATTACCAGTCATTTTTTCTAGAACTCTTATTTTTTTCCTTAGATTCTTTATTTTTTTGAGCTCATGATTTTGATCCTACAGACCTAGGTTAATGTTTTTCTGATCAGTTCTATCTTTGACCAACTGTGGAGTTTCTGAAACATTGCAATGGATATTTCACCTGTGAAAAGCTACAAGACCTTTACTATTATTATGTGTAGACACTGTTGTTATGTGTTGTATATCTATATATACATATGTCTGTATATCATATATATGATACACAAATTAACATATATAAAGTGCACTCATAAAAACAACGCTCATAAAAACAAATTTTACAAAGTGGATCTAAAGATCTTTAATTCACGTGATTTAAATTTTTGAATTTAAATTGCATAAACAGATAAAAATAAATGTCTTTAAAACTCAGCTTACAAGTTTTTCTAGGTGTTAAAAAATCTAATAAAATATTAATGTCTACAAAAATTCTAATATGACTTGGTTCTAGGACTTTTCCTTCAACAAAAAAAAATGGTTTACAATCTTCAATACATTTGTCTAATATTTTGATAAATAAGTAAAGTAAATTAGATATGGGATTACTCATTCATGAGTACTTTTGTTACATATCTGATTGATTTACTAAGGTCTGTAGAAGTGTGTAATAAAGTCTGTATAAGATTGTAAAAATAAGTCATGTGTTAAAGAGACAAAAATTTCTGAAAACATAAGTTTACCCATAACATTGTGTTTTATTAAGTTTTATTTTTTCTAGAGCAAGCAACCATAAAAATTAAACAACTGATTAAATAAGAAGTGTTATTTTAGAGCCCTGTACTGCCATTTCTTTAAAAGCTAAACTTGCTTAATGTAGAAACATCAATGTAATTGTGATGCTATTAATGTGCTCCTATCTTTCAGGTATAAAAGTCTGTAAGGTAGAAACTTTAAAAGAGCATTATACCAAGCTGGTGTTCTGAAGTTGTATAGTAAAAAAAATATATTGGGCATTCATTTACCAGTTTTCAATAAGATATGTAAAGTTTTATGTTACTTTTTACATTGGGGAACATTTTAAATGTATTTTTATGTTAATGAGAGCCTTATCTATGCAAAGGTTAAAAATTTTCAGTGTTTATTAAATTCATGTTTTAAATGTAATATCCTATGGTGTTAGCTAATGTTCATGTGACCTCAAACAATTTATATAAAATTTGTAAAATGATATTTAAAAAAACAAAGTTCATCTTTAGAACTAAAACACTTAATATTTATAAAGAGCCCTGCCTTACCTGAGATAAGGCTCTGTGTCCCATATTACTACATGTGAGAATGACTACGAAAGCTGTAGGTAAGATTATGTTTCATTTAAAGTTATGTTCAAAAGTTGTTTTGTTTTCTGTTAAGATTACTAGGATCTCAAACAGGGGATATAATGTATAACTCAGCTAAAAAATTCAGGGGAGCTATTACACGAACTAAGTATTTTTACACTTGTTAAAAAATTTTATTTTGTAATTTCCTTATAAGTGATCTAAAGATTCCCTGTTAGTGTTTTACAGAAGTGTTGCTTTAAGAACACAGCATGGGTTAATTTAAGATAATAAGTCATCACCTACAAGACACCTACAATACAGATCACAATTAATAAAAAGATAAATAATAATAAACTTATAGACATTAAACCCCAGTACTCTTAATATAAGGCTGTTAAAATTTATTTGCTGGATAATTAAGATTAGGATTTAAAATTAAATTTACATGAAAAGAGCCAAGAAAACCAATATTTGGCTCTTGCCCTCTGAGTCAGTCTGAATCCATTGAACAGGGGACTTCTCTAAAAGCTTTGCAACTCTGGGCCTCATAACCTCCCAATCAGGGAGATTAATGAGACCACTGGAAAACAGAAAGCCAATCAGTGCATTTTCTATGAAGAAGAGAGTCATCAGAGAAGGGAGACATCTTTGATGCTTCCGAGGGAAGCCCCATGGTCAAGCAAGACCTGGACCCACCTAGCGCAAATGGCACCAGCAGAACTGAGAAGCTGCTCTCAAGTTTCCCCAGGAATGACTTTCATAAAACTCAGCTAATGTTAACAATAGATAGAAACAAAAGTCAGTTTGACAGCTTCATCTTAAACACTTAGCAAAGAGAGTTAAAACCAAAATACAGCCATTCCTGACATTTTAAATAATAATAATAATAATAATAATAATAATAATAATAATAATAGTAATAATAATATTTTAATGTATTCACTTTATGTTATCCTCCCAAAATAAGTAAGACTGGAGGCCACAAAGAAGGATTCTCAGTCAGCAATGCCTGATAACTATAAAAAGTGACTATCAAGAGGAGCTGCCAGAGGCACAAATTTTAAGTTTAAGGCCTACAGATATTCCTAACCTACACAGGTAGGCTTGGTGTTTGCTAGTATGATTATCCAGCCCTGAGTAACAGAATTAAAGGTTTCTCTATTACACACAGAGGTCATACTAGTAAAAGAATTTTGCAAGATCAGATGACATTAAATTATTAAACTGTATCTTATGGGGAGGGACAAATGTAACACTAAATGTTAAATATTAAGTTGACATTCTGATAACTGGGGATATTAAAGCCTGCTGAGGGAACTTCTATACAGTGACATGTTCCAGCTGCTGCAACATTTTTTCAGTACTCATGGTTTTTGTTTCTCACATAGAAGAACCCATCCCCAGATGACTTTACAACCTGTTCTTCCCCAACCAGACTTCAAACCGAACTGATTTCTAAAAGGCAACCCATGTCCCTCAACTGACTTCTAAAAGACAAGTCATGTCCCATATGCTGTGCCCACTCACGTCACCCTCTCTCAGCTCTGAAGACGCCAAAATGAGTGACGCCTCTCGTCTAACAACTATGGAGCCAAAAATAAATAGACTATCAATATAAGTAATTAATTATGTCAGGTAAAATCAGGAATCCAGTTTTGGGTGAGTTCTAAAAATTTGGAGACTGTTACCTGAGGAATTAAAATTCCCTCATTGCTCTTTTCCTACCCTATCAAAGATTTGGAAGGGGCACATTAGAAAGGGGAAATGATAGACCCAACATGATCATTTATTAAAATTGGGAGCCATCTTGCCACAAAACCATGAAAAGATAATTTTGGCTTTACTATACATTACTGCAAATTCTGAATCTGCTTTGAATGCCTGCCCATGCCTTGAACTCACCCATGCCTGGCTCTCTGACCAGATAGCAGCCCTCTCTGAAACTTTAGTGACACCTCATAAATATTGGCCTTCCCTGGCCAGACAACGACAGTCGTTGAGGCTCTAATGGTCCTGATAAATTCTGATGAGGGGCCAGCAAAAAACAAAAAATGTAAACTAGCATTAATGTGATGCTTCTCCGAGTTCTCTTATCTGTAACCCGCCTTTGTGTAACTTTCTGGGCTATAAAGGTGGGCTGTAGGAAAGGTGGGGTTGCTGTCTAGTTTCCACCATTTTTAGAGGGAGAGGAAGCCAGTGGAAATAATAAGCTTGGTTTAATTTGATTTTAATTGGAGTCAGTGGTCTTTTGTCATGTCCTGGTCTAACAGGTAAACACTCCACAAATATGGAGCTCTGCCGGCCTAAAACTTCTTGAGAAACTGCCCCTGACCTTGGGCACTTGAAATATATGTTGTTGTCAGGAGCTTTAGCTTCCTTTGTAGTGAGACCATCAAAGCTGGGTCTGCATATATGTGACCTGGAAGATATAGTTTCTTATTTTCAAATGAACATGAGGCAGCAGTGCTGAATTCTCTCTTTGTTGGGAAACTGTGGCCACTGAAGGCTAAGTGCCTCCCCGTGTGGACAGTGAAGCCATTTGCTCATCTTCCACTTTTCATGGTGTTTCTTGCTGTTGCACTGGGAGTTTGGTATTTGCTTCACAAAATACAAGGAGATCAACAAGGACTCAGTGCTGGAGGAATTTCTCATACGTGTGGTGGGTCAGGGTCTGCAGGAGAATACACCAACCAGGCTTCTATCCCACATAGCTTGCCCCCTTAACCATTGCAACCTGATTGTGAACATTGCCCTGAAACCTCTCCATATAACAAGATGCCTTTATATGAAGAGGTCAAACGTATAAGGGATTACGCGCTGCACCATTTCAGCCACAAGCCATTTGGAAGTCATTGGCAGATCCACATGGCCCCACCAGAGATGTTTTATCACACACCTGTGCACCACAGCTCTGTGTCACTATTCAGCAGTCTCCATCTGAGTTTGCCTAGATCTCAGTTTCCAAGAGCGACTCTCATGAGTGGCCTCCTAAAATCCCAACACAATTCATGGCAATTCTTCTCTGAGGTCAGTTCCAGAACTCAGTTTCTAAGGGGAATCACACCAGAGTTCCAGTCATGGTGGCCACAGTCATGTCTTCCAACCGCCACAAAAATGACCACAATTAAAACCAAAACACTCCCACATGGCCCTCATCTTCTTCCATATAGACACTCATCAAATTCTCTGGCTGGAGTTTTTCATAAGGGGCACAGTCCAAGACAGTGTCCAAAATATGCTCCCTTGCCCCTATTTTCCCTAATTCAGTGTGGCCTGAACACCCTTCCTGTGAACCACGAGTGATCAAATATGCCTGCCCTTATTACGGCTTCACTTCTCCAATTTGAGGCCTAATGACTGCCAGTTATAGATTCTTTATGTGAATTGGAGTCATGAGAAAACCCAAGCATCTATGGTCTAGCCTCTGCAGGCATTTGAAGAACTCATTTGTCCCAAAGGATCCCTATTTTCACTTGATGGATGTCAGAAATATTACAGAAGATGGCGAGAATCTTCATACACAATGACTGCTATTTTGACCTTTTTGGTTTTGTAGCACACAGGGAATCTTTCTTTAGATCCATCAGGTGCTGAGAATCTAAGCCACAGCCTCACACAGGACCAAGAGGCTGATTAAGAAACATCCCTTTCCAAAGCAATTAATCAAAGAGCCACAGGTGATGCCAATTCATTTCCATTTGAAAACTGTTTTGTTCAGGCTTCACAAAGGGGTGGCCTGAGGCAAAGACCTTCCTGACATTCAGGGCAATGGAACAATAGGTAAGCAAATGGCCCAAAGCAAGGATTCTGCACTGAGACTTTACTGGTCACATTCATATCTGAGTTTTCTGAGATCCTCCAATTCCCTTCAGTTATCATGTACATGGCCATGTCACAGAGCTTGGAGGTGATACATATCTTGGACACAAAACCATGAGCCTAGTCTCGAGAGTGGCCAGAATTCAGGAAGAAAACAGCAAGGTAGTAAGATAGTAGGCATTGCCCATCCATAAGGCGAGTCAAAGTCCATTCACAAATTGGGCAGAATGAATGCTGGGAAGCTTTCTACTAGACAGGACACATCCATTGATGCATTCTCTTTTCTAATGTCTACAACCACGGACAAAGTGGGATACACAGACATAGAAACACTCGCTTTATCAAACAACTTACTAGAAAAAGTCCACTCCAAACCAAACAAACCGCCTTTTCTACCTATTCTCAGAACATGAGAAAAAACCACAAACTCACACCCACACGCAAAAAGGCACCTCCTTCCCCCAAGTAGGTCTGTGACTATCCGGAGTGTCCTCTGACTGGTGGGTCATACTATGTTCCCCTGAAATGGACTATCCATTCTCAGATCTGGTCTCCTCGGCCAACTGTGTGAGGTTGTCAGGAGCCTGTGGTGAGACACTACCTGCTTTCTCAAGAATGACCCTGGCATTTGGCCATCCTCACATCAGTAGGTACCAAGGAAGAGTGACTCTGTCCTTAGTAACACAAAACAAGTGAGCCCACTGGGACTGGGACTGGGATTGGCTCTGGGTACCTGGCTTCCTGGATCCCAAGTTTAGAGAGTTCCATTACCAAGGAAGTGAGGTAGGTCACTTCCTTTAGGAACTGAATGAGGTCACTGCCTTGCCAAACACTTTGTTCTAACAGTTGCTTCCAAGTGTTCCATGAGCTGGAGGCTGCCCCTACTTCCTGTGACACTTTCACAAGTTAGAATGATATATCATTCATAGGCACCAAAGAACAGCTCTGCACAAAGGCCTGGTTTGGTCCATCTTCTCTACATTAAGTAGAGAGAGGCTGATTCATACACTTCCCTTCATCCTGACCAGGTTTTTTGCCATGGAAGATGACTTTTGCTCTCTCACGTCCATCATAGCTGCCTACATCTTCTTCAGGGATCCTTTCTGCATGGACCTCTGAGGTTCTCAGCAGGTGGAAGATCCCCTACATTTCTGTATTTTAAGATCAGCTCTGTCCCTGCTCTTCTCTAAAGTTAGATTGAGGGAACACTGTGTAGTTAGGGTTAATATCAGGTTTGATTTGGGTTAGGAATCATTCTGTGGGATGAATAATGGTACTGGGAATCTGTGATATTTATAAGAATATAGACGTATGATTCAAGTATGAAAAACAGAAATCTAGGTAAGATTTGAAGCCCAGAAGAGAATTGGGCCCTTGATTGGGATACTTAGCATTGAAATACTTTCTGCACAGATGTCTCAGATAAATCGATACACAATGGCATAGGACGTTGTACCTTGGATGATTGAATGTCAAAGAGAACCTCCAGTCAAAAAGGGATAGTTGTTAGGATTAGGAAGATAGTCGGTAGGTTTAGAAAGAAGAGTGAGTATAGGATTTGGACCAAAGTTCTTTATCAATAGAGTTTCAGTTAGAGAGTGAATGTTAATGTCATTCCATGTGAAGAGTCAGTCACAATGATGAACTGGGGAAAATATGTAGGAAAGCAGATATCAATAGAGACATTATGAAATCAGGCAAAGTATTAAGTGAGTCATAGGATTAGGCATTTTCAACAGGGTTGAGGTTGAATATATAATCTTAGGAAGAAACAAATATGTAGTCACGAAGAGAATTGACATTTGTGAGCATTAGGCAACCCTGACAAGAATGTTTTTAGTAATCCATGCTCACTTTACATTTAGGCTTTGGTGAAATTATATAAAATAGGTAGTTGTCACTTTCTGTTTTTCTGTATGCTTAACAAAACACTGTTGAAATCTTGAAAACTTTTTGCTAATCTTGTTTCCAGAATATCCTGTCCCGAACTGCCAAACTGTAGAATGTATTCCCTCTCCCGTTTACACGCAAACCGCCCACTCGCCCTGACCCATCCATAAACTTCCCTCCCTGCCCTCTCCAAGGAAAGTATATAAGCTCTGCTTAAGCTGTTCTCAGGGCTCTCTGCTCTATTCAAGTGAGCTCTGAGTCCCAGAATTCTGGACCCTTGGCTGTTGCATGAGACAGTCTCTTGGTGGTCTCTTCCTCCAACGCTCGCCCGAACTTTACATCTGAGGGCCGCAGGGAGATCCAGCAGTGGTGGATGAAAGACAGACAATGGGCTCCTCTCAGGGTGAGTAAGGTGCCTCTTTCTGGTTTCAGGTTTCAGGTTAGGGATGGGCATAATGGCTATCGGTGATGAGCATGAGCTCTCTCTGAGGGTGGCTGACAGACGTGTCACAGAGCCACAGGTCATGTCTCTGGGGGACGCCCTGGAGGTCTCGGGAAATCGAGTAACAATAGTCTCCTCGACTCAGTGATATTTTGTTTTGGATTCGGTATTGCCCGCCCATCAGGTTTTGCCGGCTACTCTGTCCTGGTCTCAGTACTGGACGTCCATTGCCTGTCTTTATTGTCTTGTCTTGTCTGCGTCGTGTGTCATTGGTTTCACTGTTTGTGTATCTTTCATATGGGACAGAGCACTTCAACGCCTCTGTCCCTGACCCTTGATCAGTGGACCAAAGTCTGCTTAAGGGCTCAGAATCTTTCTTTTTCAGTAAAACGCCGTACCTGGTAGACACTCTGTGCCTCAGAATGACCCACCTTCGGAGTCGGATGGCCCCCAGAAGGATGTTTCTACTTCTCACTAATTTAAAAACTCAGAGATATTGTCTTTCAGCCAGGGCCACTTAGCCATCCAGATCAACAGCAATATATCTTAACTTAGCAGGACCTCTGCAAATCTCCTTCTCCATGGGTGAAACCTTTCCTTGAACCTGCCCCCGCTCCTACTGCTTCCCCCACGATTGTATCTCTCAAACCCTCTGCTCCTCCTCCTCCACCCTCTGTTCTCCCTGAGTCTCAAGACTCTACTGGACTCTCCTTCCCCTCCTTATGCCCTGTCCTCGTCCCCCAACCCCCAACTCCCTCTAAGTGATTCCCCTGCTGGTGACTCAGACTCTCCACCATTGGAGGAATCTAGGCCAGCCCAGCTCTCTCCAGATGACTACCCCGTGGCACACACAGCCCCTCCTTCCCTAGAGGAAGCTGGCCCTGCCAATAGAACTCAAAGAACTTGCCGGCAGTGAGTAAATTTTGAAGTGGACACAGGGGCAGTATACTCAGCCCTTAAGACACCATTGGGCCATCTATCAAATAAAATGACTCTATTTCAATGGCCTAATGGCAGTAAATATGGGGCTTAGACAACTAAGAGTACCATGGTCCTGGGGAAAGGAAAAATCCATCACTCCTTTCTAGTAATCCCAGAATGCCCCCCCCCCATTGATGGGCAGAGATCTGCTCAACAAGCTCCAGGCCAGAATAACTTTTATCCCTGAAGGCCCCCAAGTGAAATTTCTAAAACCTTCAGTAGAAACTCCTATAGTCACGGCTTTAACTATGTCAGTAGAAGATGAACATCAACTCGTCACCCCCCCCAAGACTGATCAAACAGGCAAGCTATCCCAGAAATGGATAACAGATTTTGCAGATGCCTAGGAAAAAACTGCTGAGTTAGGCCTAGCCATGAAACAACCTCCAATAACAGTGGGGTTAATAACTACAGCCCACCCAATCAATGTCAAAAATTATCCTCTGAGCAAGAAAGCTAAAGATGGGATAAGGCCCTGTATTCAGAAATATCTGGCCTTAGGGGTCCTAAGGCCCAGTCATTCAAACTGGAACACACCCCTGGTACCAGTAAAAAAATCCAGGAACTGGGGTCTATCGCTTCGTTCAAGACCTAAGAGAGATCAACAACAGAGTGCAGAACATTCACCCCACGGTACCTTATCTGTACAATCTGCCTAGCACTCTGAACCCTGAGCGGAATTGCTATACTGTTCTGTACTTTAAAAAAATGCTTTATTTTGCTTGCGTCTGCATAAAGATAGTCATTTGCTATTTGCTTTCGAGTGGGTAGACCCAGAAACCAGAACGTCTGGTCAACTAACTTGGACTAGATTCCCAGAGGGGTTCAAAATTTCCCCCACTCTCTTTGATGAAGCCCTCCCCAGAGATCTCAACAACTTCAGAACTACACACCCTGAAGACACCCTGCTTCAATATGTGGATGACCTGCTACTGGCAGCCAACACCAAGGAAAACTGTGAGTCTGGGACCCAAGCACTATTTTCCGAGCTTGCTCAACTCGGGTATAGTGCTTCTGCCAAATAGGCCCAAATTTGCCAGAAAGAAGTAATCTTCCTGGGATATTCCCTTAGGGGCAGTAAACGATGGCTCACTGAGCCCAGAAAAGAAACCATTGAGCATATACCACCCCCATCTAATAGCAGACAATTCAGAGAGTTTCTTGGGACTGCTGGCTTTTGCAGGTTATGGATACGCGGGTTTGCATCCTTAGCTGCTCCTTTATACCCGCTGTTAAAAGGAGATGCCCAATTCTAATGGACCCCTGAGCACCAGCAAGCTTTTGACAACATCTAATGACACTGAAACTGAAATCCTCAACTTCACTGAGCCCAGCCTGCATTTTCAGAAAGCCCTATGGTACGTTAAAAATGTACATCAACTCACTCACATTGGTTCAAAGAAACTTCAGGCATTCCTGAAGAATAAAGAACAGAGTTTTCCACTAACCAACTCAGAGCGAAAGGAAATAACTGAACAAGTAACAAAAGCCTGTCAGGCCTGTCAATTGGTTAATGCTTACCCTTCCAAGTTTCTTGCAGTTAACCACCTACAAAGATCCAGACCAGGACAATTCTTGGAAGTGGACTTTACTGAAATTAAGCCAGCATGGTATGGACTTAAATATCTCCAAGTTTTTGTAGGTACATTTTCAGGATGGATTGAAGCCTTCCCACAAAAAAAAAGGCACAAATTGTGGTCAAGAAGATCCTGAAAGATAATTTTCCAAGATACGGACTGCCTAAGGTAATAGGGTCTGAAAATGGATTGGCGTTCATGGCCTTGTAAGTCAGGGGTTAGCCAGGACCCTGGGGATTAATTGGAAGTTACAATGTGCTTATAGACCCCAGAGCTCAGGACAGGTAAAATAAATAAATAGAAGCATTAAAGAGACCTTAACAAAATTAAGCTTAGATATCAGCATAAAAACTTGGACTATGCTCCTGCCTTATGCACTGTTTCATGCAAGAAATACTCATACTCCCTCTGTTTCTTTGTGTAATCTCACGCGCTATGAAATTCTCTATGGTCCCTCCTCCAGTAAGGGACATAACCCCAACTCTAAGACCTAATGATCCCTTCCGCACCTCCTGAGTTGACAGAGTTAAAGTTCTTGAAAGAAGACAGTGATATCTGTGGAAACAGCTGGCCACTACCTACCAACCTGGGGACGAGGGGACTCCATATCAATATCAAGTAAGAGACTTCATCTACATAAGACGACATCAGGTGTCATCCCTGGAACCCCGCTGGAAAGGACCATACCAGGTGCTACTTATAACACCTACAGTGGTAAAGGTAGAGGGAATCACTTCCGGGATCCATGCCTCTCATCTCAAGCCTGCGCCCTGTCCAGACTCTGGCTGGAAAATAGAAATGACTGGTAATCCTTTCAAATTGTGTATTCGCCATGTGCATAAGGCTATAGACTCTCCCCTTGGCCAATAGTAGTCCTAAACCTCATCAGCCTGTTCAGCAGCGATGGCTGATCACAAATCATACTGTACTAGAAGTATGCTCTATCTTGCATACAGCCCCCTTAGGGACCTGGTGGCCATCTCTCTACCCAGACATTTGTCAGCTGGCTATAGGTCTTTCCTATTGGGATATCCCTGATGAAGGGGATCCCACTAAAATTCCATTAAATCTTTTCCGTGCCATACGTAATGGAAACAAACATTATGGATGTAGGGACACGTGAGCCAGATACAGGTTGGCTAGCCCAGATTACTATGTTTTCTCAGCGGACTATCAAACCCACAAACAGCCAGGGCTGTGTGGGGGAAAAGCCGACTTCTTCTGTAAGTCATGGGATGTAAGCATACAGGGGCTGCCTGGTGGAACCCAAACTCCTCATCAAATTCAGTACTCAGCATTGGGCATATTACCAATTAGACAACCAAACCGATGGCCCCCAGAGGGGTCTCTAGATGCTCAAATTCTGCATGACCTTTTTGACTTCGGCAAGTGCTCAAATGGTGGAAGGAAATTCCCCTATGTGGAGGCCTTTTCCCTCCTTCACTCACATCCTGAACTATGCTTCTCTAATAGATCCTCACCCTCTGCTTTCTGCTCCAGACTCTCTGCTGTCACTCCCACATAAGCAACCTGATTTCTCCCCTCCAATTACTAGATCAAAAACCGAAGCCTCTGCCGGCTCTTAGACCATTGCCCCCTTGCTGAGGTAACAAGTACTAAGGTACCCATCCACCCACTCACTCCTCTCTTCTCCTGTCAGTGCCCTCACCAGGTCCCACCAAGTCCTCTTACCAACTAAACCAAAGCTCAAAAAGCTAAGGAGAGCCCTCAGCACCCTATCCAAGATGTAATGAAAATGGCCTTTAAAGTTTTTTTTTGTCATCAGTGAAAACAGGTTACTAAAAATTTAACATCGCTCACAGGCTTTTTGGGATACTCACTCCTGTCT
This sequence comes from Callospermophilus lateralis, assembly GCF_048772815.1. NCBI lineage: Eukaryota > Metazoa > Chordata > Mammalia > Rodentia > Sciuridae > Callospermophilus > Callospermophilus lateralis. The sequence goes on from NW_027516249.1 coordinate 284,094, forward strand.
TCTCCTCTGCTCTACGTGTTCTACTGCTCAACATTTTGTTGCCTGGAAAATCCCAAACCCCTTTCCCATTATTCTTTTACATCTCTCCTTTCTCATTCTCAGACCATTCTCTTAAACCTCTCTCTCTGAATTTGTTTTACAGAACAGGCGAGGGTTGGACCTCCTCTTCATGAGAGAAGAGGGCCTTTGTGCTGCATTGAGGGAAGAATGTTGTTTTTATGCCGACCATACTGGAGTTGTAAAAAAAATTATGAGTAAGTTAAAAAGATGCCTTGAAGAGCATCAAAAAAGGAGAGGGGCACATAAAGGTTGGTTTGTGTCTTTGTTCACATAGTCCCCCTGGTTACCTACGCTTTTATCAACCCTGGCCAGTCCATTAACAATCCTCATATTAATGCTAATTGTAGGAACCTGTTTGCTCAACCGTGTAGTTTCTTTTCTACAAGCTCAAATTGGATAAGTTAAACTTATGGTAATCAGACAACAATATACCTCACTAGGAGACATAAAATCAGAGACCCCCCAATGATCACTTTTATGATTAAAAGTAACCAGAATGAGAAGTGGGGAATGAAAGGTTAATAAAATAGGTACTTGTAATACCTGTTTTTCTGTATGCTTAACAAAACACTGTTGAAATCTTGAGAACTGTTTGCTAATCTTGTTCCCAGAATGTGCTGTCCCCAACTGCCAAACTGCAGAATGTACTCCCTCTCCCATTGGCACGCAAACCACTCACTCGACCTGACCAATCAATAAATTTCCCTCCCTGCCCTCACCAAGTAAAGTACATAAGCTCTGCTTAAGATGTTCTCAGGGCTCTCTTCTCTATTCAAGTGAGCTCTGAGCCCCAGCATGCTGGACCCCCAAAAAGCCCTTTGCTGTTTCATGAGACAGTCTCTTCCTGGTTTCTTCCTCCAATGCTCGGCCGACCTTTACATTGGTAAAATCATAAGTGTGAACTTTCCTTTGTGTGTCCAGAATATTACTGTAATAAAATGTATATGTAGATCAGGTGACAGGAGTATTTCTTCCACCATTTCTGGGAGCAATATAATGAAGATGTATGAATTAGTATTGGGGATAGAAATAGGTGAACCATGTGTCTATGAATATAGAGATAATGCATGAATAGACAATACTGTGAATAAATAATATAACTGGTTCCAACTTTAAATAATGGATTGAATTGATATCTGAAAATATACAGAAAATCTTATATTGATATAATACATTTAATCCTACCTGTTATATATCTAATTGTAATATTAGGGTTATGGATTCTCATGAAGAGTGTGTGAGTATTGCTTCAAAAGTGATTATGGAAATTGAAAATAATGTGTTTGGAAAGAAGTCTCATGAAAAGACCAGTCAAGAAACCTGGAAGTGTACATGTGTTCTGAAGCAGGAAGTGATTGAAAGTGAAACAAATGCCTAAATATTTGCTAACTTGTAGATAAAATATATATCCTATGATGTGCATTAATTGAAGAAATAGTAATGTACCAGTGTTGACAAAAATTAACGTTAAATACACATCATGTCCCATAGGAATCTACTTGAATTGATGTTAAACTGGGTCAGTTACTGTAGAAATATTAGGATTTGTATGCACCATTCACTCAAGTTAGTTTTCAGTACTAGGAAAGAAATATGTATTTCAGGTGGATGAATATCTCTGAGAATAATCTTGTGAAAAGTTGATTATAAATCCACATATATGAATATTAATTAATTTAGGGAGTGTATAATAAGACTCATACATTTCATATTTTGAAAAATCTGGAGAGTGTGTGTGTATACACACACACACACACACACACACACACACTGAGACATTAAAAATAGCAATATATATATATCAATCGAAATTCACCATGAAATATATATCATCCACATATCCAAAAATATTCATTTTATTGAAGATAGATTTATGCATAATGTTGTTGAACTAGCAAGTTTACCCATACATTGAATTTTCAGTTCCAACAGCATTTAGGAGGAGTGATCTCTTCTCACAATTTGTATCTGCCACGTCAGCCACCTCACAAAAATGTACGTGTGATACCAGGTAGTATTCTATATGTGTATATAAAAATGCATATGCTGAATAGGCTGCAGAGAGAGGGAGACAGGAATTCACATATTTGTTAACATTAAAAACACATGGAGAACTATTTCAACAGAAAATTGACTATATTTATAACACCTACCCTTTTTTATGCAAAAGGCAAGTCCAACTCTACACCATGCCTCCACCGAACTGCTTGCATTTCTATTCTGTTTGGGTTATTTTACTGCATCATATTAGGATTAGTAGTCAGAGTCTAGTTTGTTATGGGTTACTGTCTGGGATTCAATATTTCAAATGGAAAATACGATAATGAATCCAATGTGTATGCAAATATGTGCTACACAAAAATCATCCCACTCTCATCCAGAACAAAGCTTTGACATTCCCTTCGTCTGAAGTAAGTCACAGTTAGAACAGTGGTGTTAGAAAATCTGTGAATACATATCTGGAATGGAAAATTCTCGGGAGTTCACAACCTTGGAGGTGGTAGAGGAGTTTCCAAAAGTAAGGGATATGGTAAACACTCCTCAAACATGGAGGTCTGCTAGCCTAAAGACATCTTGAGAAACTTCCTCTGAGGTTGGGCACTTGAAATATATGTTATTTTCAGGAGCTTTAGCTTTCTTTGTAGTGGGACCATCAAAGCTGGGTCTACATCTTTGTGACCTGAAGGATATGGTTTCTTATTTTCCAGTAAACTTGAGGCAGCAGTTCTGAATTCACTCTTTGTAGGTAAACAGTGGCCACATGGGTCTAAGTGTCTCTCCGTGGGGACTGTGGAACCATTTGGTCATCCTCCACTTTTCGTGGTGTTTTTTGCTGCTGCACTGGGAGTTTGGTAGTTACTTCACAAAATACAAGAAGTTCAACAGGGACACAGTGCTAGACGGAGTTCTGTCACTTGTGGTGGGTCAGGGTCTGCAGGAGAATGCACCAACCAGGCTTCTTTCCCACATAGCTTGCCAACTTGTGCATAGAAACTTGATTCTTAACATTGCCCTGAAACCTCTCCATATAAAAACATGCTTTTACATATACGGGTCTCCTGCCTGCACCATGTCAGTCACAAGCAATTTGGAAGCCAATGGCAGATCTACATGGCCACAACACAAATGTATTATCACACAACTGCACACCACTTTCTAGGGCCACTACTCTGCAGGCTCTAACTTAATGGCATCTCTGTTCTACACCATTTTCATGAAACCCAGTCAATCAAGGAATTGTCTGGTACACTCTTGATCAGCAACAGGACATCCAAAGGTTCTCCAGTGCCACCTGGTCATGGGAATTTCAAAAATTTCATTTTATTTATCTAGCCATTTTTCAAGGATGAAGTTGGAGGCACTGTGGGTTTCAATTCATTCAGGAACCATTAAATGGTGAGGAAGCTCATTTCAATGAAAGCTCTGGAGAATGATAACAGGCAAGGTTTCCCAAAGAGTGTCCAAAAGGTCACATGAAGCCAGCGCTGTTGAGGTCTACAATGTGAGGTCCATGTGTGTTTTGACTCTCAACTATGGCTGCCAAGTTTTTCAGAATAAAATCATGTGATATTCCGGCTGAGATTTCCAGTGCTCTCTGGAAAGCCACCTGGGCCTAGATCTCAGGTTCCAAGGGTGACTCTCATGCATGGCCTCCTTAAATGCCAACACAATTCATGGCAATACTTCTCTGAGGTTAGTTCCAGAACTCAGTCTCTAAGGGAAATCACACCAGAGTTAAAGAGCAGGTGGACCCAGTCATCTCTTCCAACTGCCACACAAATGACCACAATTTAAACCAAAACACTCCCACATGACCCTCATCTTTATCCATATAGACATTCATCATAACCTCTGGCTGTATGTTTCCATGAGGGGTGCAGCACAAGACAGTGTCCAAAATAGACTTCCTTGCCCCTCATTTGCCTAAAGTCTGGGTGGCCTGGAAACACTTCCTGTGAAACAGGAGTGATCAAATAGGCCTGCCCTAAATACTGCTGTGCTTCTCCAATTTGAGGCCTACTCACTGTCATGTATTGATTATGTATGTGATTTGGAGTCATGAGACAACACAAGCAACTATGGGATAGACTCTGCAGGGATTTGAAGAGCTCATTTGACCCAAAGGATCCCTATTCTCACTTGATGGAGGTCAGGAACCTTACAGAGGAAGGCGAGAGACTTCATCCACAATTACTGCACTTTTTGCCATTTTGATTATGGATGCAAACATGGGATCTTTCTTTAGATCCATCAGGTGCTGAGAATCTAACCCAAAGCCTCACACAGGGCCAAGTGGCTGATTCAGACACATCCCTTTCCTAAGCAATTAAGCAAAGAGCCACAGGTGATGTCCATTCATTTCCATTTGAAAACTGTTTTGTTCAGGCTTCACGAAGGTGTGGCCAGAGGCAAAGGCCTTCCTGACATTAAGGGCAACAGAAGAATAGGTAAGCAGTAGGCCCAAATCAGGGTTTCCCCACTGAGACTTTCCTGGTCACATTGATATCTGGGTTTTCTGAGATGCTCCAATTCCCTTCAGCTATCCAGTACATGGCTATGTCACAGAGATTGGAGGTGGTAAATAATTTGGACACAAAACCATGATCCTATTCTGGATTGTGGCAAAATTCAGGAAGAAAAGAGAAACTTAGGAAGATAGTAGGCATTGCCCATCCATAAGGCAAGCTGAATTCCTTTCATAAATTGGGTAGGATGAATTCTGGGAAGATTTCTACTACACAGGACACATTCATTGATGCATTCTCTTTTCTAATATCTACAACCAAGGTCACAGAGAGATGGACAGACATAGAAACACTCGGCTCCTCAAAGGACTTACCAGACACAGTCAACTCCAAACCAAACAAACCACCTTTCCTACCTATTCTCAGAACATGAGACAAAATCACAAACTCACACCCACACCCACAAAGGCACCTCGTTTTCACAAATAGGTCTGTGACCATCAGGAGTGTCCAATGACTCGTGGGCCCTACTATGTTTTCCCGAAATGGCTTGTCCTGTCTCAGATCTGGTCTCCTTGGCCAACTCTGAGGAGTTGTGAGGAGCAAGCGATGAACAACTACATGCTTTCTGAAAAAGTACACTCTTCAGAGCGCTGCTGGCATTTGGCAATCCTCACATAAGTAGGTACCAAGGAAGACTGACACTGTCCTTGGTTATTTCAAAAAACTGAGCCCACTGGAACTGGGACTGGGACTCGCTCTGGGTGCCTGGATTCCTGGATCCCAAGTTCAGATAGTTCCATCACCAAGAAAGTGAGGTAGGTCACTTCATTCAGGAACAGACTGAGGTCACTACCTTGGCGACAACTTTGTCCTAACAGTTCCATTCAACGGTCCCAATAGATGGAGGCTACCCCTACTTCCTGTGACACTTTCACAAGTTAGGATGGTATATCAACCATAGGCACCCAGGAACATCTCTCCACACAGGCCTGGTTTGGTCCATCTTCTCTACATTAAGAAGAGAAAGGCTGATTCAGACACAAACCTTCATCCTGACCAGGATGTTTGCCATGGAAGATGACTTGTGCTCTCTCAGGTTCTTCATGGCTGCCTACAACTTCTCCAGGGATTATTTCTGCATGGACCTTTGAGGTTCTCAGCAGGTGGAAGATCCCCTACATTCCTCTTTGTAAGACCAACTCTGATCCTGCTCTTCTGTAAAGTTAGATTGAGGGAACAGTGTATGTTTAGGGTTAATAGCATGTTCAATTTGAGTTAGGAATCATTCTGTGGGATGAATAATGGTACTTGAAACCTGTGATATTTACAAGAAAGGGGAAATATAATTATGAAAACAGAAATCTAAGTAAGATTTGAAGCCCTGAAGGGCAAATTGGGCCCTTGAGTGGATACTTATCTTTGAATTATGTTCCGCACAGTTATCTCAGATAAATCCATATACAATGGCATAGGACCTTGTACCTTGGATAATTGAATGTAGAAGAGAACATCCAGTCAAAAAAGATAGTCAGTAGGATTAGGATGATCGTCGGTAGTTTAGGAAGAAGAGTGAGTAAATGATTTGGACCATAAGTTCTTTCGCAAGAGGGTTTCGAGTAGAGAGTGAATGTAAATGTCAGAACATGTGAAGAGTCAGTCACAAAGATGAACTGGGGAAAATATGTAGGAAAGTAGATATCAATAGAGATATTAGGAAATCAGGAAAAGAATAAAGTGAGTGATTGGATTAGACATTTTCAACAGGCTTGAGGTTGAGTATATAATCTTAGGAGGAAACAAATATATAGTCACAAATAGGATTTACAATTGAGAGCATTAGGCAACCTGGAGATGGATGATTTTTGTAATCCATGCTCACTTTCCATTTAGGATTTGGTACAAACATAAATGTGACTTTGCATTTTGTGTCCAGAATATTACTGTGATAAAATGTATATGTACATCAGGGAACATGAGTATTTCTTCCACCATTTCTGCAAACAAGTTTTTGAAGACATATAAATTAATTTTGGGAGTAAAAATAGGTTTGCCCTGTGTCTCTGAATATAGAGAAAATGCATGAATAGACCATACTGTGAATAAATAATATAACTGGCTCCAACTTTAAATAATGGATTGAATTGATATCTGAAAATATACAGGAAATTTTATATTGATATACATCCATTCATTACAACCAGTTATACATCTAATGGTAATTTTAGGGTTATGCTTTATCATGAAGAGTGTGTGAGGTTTGCTTTAAAATTGATTATGAAAATCGAAAATAATGTGTTTGGTAAGAAGTTTCATGAAAAGGCCAGTCAAGAAACCTGGAGGAAATCATGTGTTCTGAAGCAGGAAATGATGGAAACTGAAACAAATGCCTATAAATTTGTGAACTTGTGGATGAAATATATATATTATGATGTTCAAAAACTTAAGAAATAGTAATATACCAGTGTTGAATGAAAATGAACCTCAAAATACACACCATGTCCCATAGGAATCTACTTGCATTGATGTTAAACTGAGTCAGTTAGTGTAGCAATATTAGGATCTGTAACCACCATTCACTGTAGTGAGTTTGTTGTACTAGGAAACAAACATGTATTTCACGTGGATGAATATTTCTGAGAAAAATCTTGTGAAAAGTTGATTATAAATCCACATACATGAACATGAATGAATTCAGGGAGTGTATATAAGACACATATATTTCATATTTTGAAAAATCTGGACAGTATATATATATATATATATATATATATATATATATATATATATATATATACAAAACACACACACAGAGACATTAAAATGTAGCAATATATATGTCAATCGAAATTCATCATGAAATATATATCCTCCAGAGATGGAAAAATTTATATTTTAATGAAAATGGATTTATGTATAATATTCCACTAGGAAGGTCACCCATAGGGTGAATTTTAAATTCTAAAAGTGTTTAGGAGGGCTGATCTCTTCTCACAATTTGTATCTGCCAATGCATGCACTCACAATAATGTACTTGTGATACCAGGTAGGATTCTATATGTGCATATAAAAATACATGTGCTGAATAGGCTACAGAAAAAGGGAGACAGAAATTCACATAGTTGTTAACTTTAAAAACTCATGGAGAACTATATCATTTAAATTGACAAGATTTGTAACACCTACAATTTGTTATGCAAAAGGCAAGTCCAAATATATGTGATACATCCACTGAACTGCTTGTATTTCTATTCTGTTTGGGTTATTTTTCTCCATCATATTAGGATTATCAGTAAGAGTCTAGTTGGGTATGGGTTATTGTCAGGGATTCATTATGTCGAATGGAAAATAGGAAAATGTATCCAATGTGTATGCAAATATGTGCTACACAAAAATCTTCCTACTCTCATCCAGAAAAATGCCTTTACATTACCTTCACCCCAAGTAAGACACAATTAGAGGAAAATAGTTAGAAAATATGTGAATACATATCTGCAATGGAAAATAATCAGGAGTTCACAACCTTGGAGGTGGTAGAGGAATTTCCAAAACTAAGGGACAGGGTAAACACTCCACGTACATGGAGCTCTGCCGGAATAATACTTCTTGAAAAACTGCCTCTGTGGTTGGACACTTGAAATATTTGTTGTTCTCAGGAGCTTGTCAGAAACTATGTTCCTTTGTAGTGAGAACATCAAAGCTGACCCTGCATCTATGTCCAATGAACATGAGACAGCAGTGCCGAATTCTCCATTTGTATGTAAACTGTGGCCACTGTGGGTAAGTGTCTCCCCATGTGGACTGTGAAGCCATTTGGTCATCCTCCACTTTCCATGGTGTTTCTTGCTCCTGCACTGGGAGTTTGGTATTTGCTTCATGAAATACAAGGAGTTCATCTGGGACACAGTGTTGGAGGGAGTTATGTCACATGTGGTTTGTCAGGGTCTGCAGGAGAATGCACCAAACAGGCTTCTATCCCACATAGCTTTCTCCTTGACCATAGCAACCCTATTCTGAAGATTGCCCTGAAACCTCTCCATATAAAAAGATGCCTTTACAAAAAAGAGCCTGCTGGCTGCACCATGTCAGCCACAAGCTATTTGGAAGTCAATGGGAGATCCACATGTCTCAACCACAGATATTTTTTCACACACCTGCACACCACAGCTCTTGGCCCACTACTCTGCAGGCTTCAATATACTGGCATCTCTGTTCTACACCATTTTCATGAAACCCAGTCAAACAAGGTACGGTCTGGTACACTCATGATCAGCAACAGAACATCCAAAGGTTCTCCAGTGCAACCAGGTCATGGGAATTTCAAAAATTTCATGGTATTTATGTAGCCATTTTTCAAGGATGAAGTTGGAGGCACTGTGGGTTTCAATTCATTCAGGAACCATTAAAAGTTGAGGAAGTTCATTTCAAAGAAAGCTCTGGAGAACTCTCACAGGCAAGGCTTCCAAAAGAGTGGACAAAAGGTCACATGAAACCAGGCCCATTGAGTTCTCCAATATGAGTTCCATGTGTGTTTTGACTCTCAACTATTGCTGCCAAGTATTAAAGAATAAAATCCTGTGATATCCTGGCTGAGATTCCCAGTACTCTGAGGAAAACCACCCTGGGCCAAGCTCTCTGTTTCCAAGGGCGACTCTCATGCGTGGCCTCATAAAATCCCAACACAATTTATGACAATACTTCTCTGAGTCAGTTCCAGAACGCAGTCTCTAAGTGGAATCACACCAGAGTTCAAGCCCAGGTTGACCCAGTCATCTCTCCACACCGCCAAACAAATGACCACAATTAAAACCAAAACACTCCCACATGGCTTCCATCTTCTTCCATGTAGACACTCATCATAACCTCTGGTTGGAGCTTTCCATGAGGGGCACATTCCAAAGAGTGTCCAAAATAAGCTCCATGTCCCTCATTTGGCTAAAGTCAGGGTGGGCTGGAAACCCTTCCTGTGAAACCGGAGTGATCAAATATTCCTGCCCTTAATACTGCTCCGCTTCTCCAATTTGAGGCCTTCTGACTGTGGGGTTTAGATTCTTTATGTGAATTGGAATCAGGAGAAAAGACAAGCCCTTCTGCAGAGATTTGAGGAACTCATTTGACCCAAAGGATCCCTATTCTCACTTGATGGATTTCAGGAGCCTAACAGAGGAAGGCAATAGAATTCATTCACAATGACTGAACATTTTGCCATTTTGATTTTGGATGCACACATGGAATCTTTCTTTAGATCCATCAGGTGCTGAGAATATAAGCCACGGCCTCACACGGGGCCAAGAGGCTGATTCAGACACATCCTATTCCAAAGAAATTAAGCAAAGAATCCAAGGTGATGCCCATTCATTTACATTTGAAAACTGTTTTCTTCAGGGTTCATAAAGGGGTGGCCTGAGGCAAAGACGTTCCTGAAATTCAGGGCAACAGAACAATAGGTTAGCAAATGACCCAAAGCAGGGTTTCTCCACTGAGAGTTTCCTGGTCACACTGATATCTGAGTTTTCTGAGATACTGGCCATTCCATTCAGCTATCCAGTACAAGGCCATGTCACAGACGTTGGAGTTGGCACCTATCTTGGACACAAATCCATGATCCTATTCTGGAGAGTGGCCAGAATTCAGGAAGAAAAAATGGGACTTAGGAAGGTAGTAGGTTTTGCCCATCCATAAGGAAAGCCACACTCCATTCATAAGTTAGACAGGATGAATTCTGGGAAGTTTTCTAGTAGACAGGACACATCCATTGTTGCATTGTCTTTTCTCGTGTCTACAACCATGGACACAGTGGGATACACAGACATAGAAACACTCACCTTGTCAAACGACTTACTAGAAACAGTTCACTCCAAACAAACAAACAAAAAAAAAAAAAAAAAAAAAAAAACAAAAACGCCTTTCCTACCTATTCTCAGAACATGAGAGAAAACAACAAACCCACACTCACAAAGGCACCTCCTTCCCCCAAGTAAGTCTTTGACTATCCGGTGTGTCCTCTGACTGGTGGGCCATACTATGTTCCCCCGAAATGGCCTGTACCCTCTCTTGTTTCCTTGGCCAACACTGTGAAGTTGTCAGGAAAAAGTGGTGAGCCACTACCTGCTTTATCAGGAAAGGTCCCTCTTAAGAGCTCTCCTGGCATTTTGCCATCCTCACATCAGTAGGTTCCAAGAAAGACTAACTGTCCTTGGTAAATCCACACAAGTGAGCCCACTGGGACTGGGACTGGGAATGCATCTGGGTGCCTGGCTTCTTGGATACCAAGTTCAGAGAGTTCCATCACCAAGGAAATGAGGTACATCACTTTCTTTGGAACTGAATGAGGTCACTGCCTTGGCAACCGCTTTGTCCTAACAATTGCTTCCAAAGGTCCAGTGAGATGGTGGCTGTCCCTACTTTCTCTAACACTTTCACAAGTTAGAATGGTATATCAATCATAGGCACCCGGGAACAGCTCTCCACACAGGCCTGGTTTGGTCCATCTTCTCCACAATAAGAAGAGGGAGCCTGATTCAGAAACATCCTTTCATCCTGACCAGGTTGTTTGCCATGCAAATTGGCCTTTGCTCTCTTAGGTCCTTCATACCTGCCTACAACTTCTCCAGGTATCATTTCTGCATGGACCTTTGAGGTTCTCAGCAGGTTGAATGTCCCCTACTTTCCTGTATTGTAAGAACAACTCTGTCCCTGCTCTTCTGTAAAATGAGGTTGAGGGAACAGTGTATGTTTAGGGTTAATAACAGGTTTGATTTGGGTTAGAAATCATTCTGCTCCATGAATAATTGTATTGGGAACCTGTGATATTTACAAGAATGTAGAGGTGAAATATAATTATGAAAACAGAAATCTAGGTATGATTTAAAACCCACAAGGGCATTGGGCCCTTGATTGGGATACTTAGCTTTGAATTATGTTCTGCACAGATGTCTCAGAAAATTTGATATACAATGGCACAGGACCTTGTACCTTGGAAGATTGAATGTAGAAGAGAACATCCACTCAAAAAAGGATAGTCATTAGGATTTGAAAGATAGTCGGTAGGTTTAGGAAGAAGAGTGAGTATATGATTTGAACCAAAAGTTCTTTAGCAATAGGGATTCAGTTAGAGAGCGAATGTATATGTCAGCACATATGAAGAGTCAGTCACTATCATGAACTGGGGAAAATATGTAGAAAAGCAGATATCAATAGAGACATTACTAAATCAGGCAATGTATAAAGTGAGTGAGAGGATTAGACATTTTCAACAGGGTTGAGTTTGAATATATAATCTTAGAAAGAAAGAAATACGTAGTTACCAATAGGATTGACATTTGAGAGCATTAGGCAACCTTGAAATAGATGTTTTTAGTAATCTATGTTCACTTTTCATTTAGGCTTTGTTAGAATCATAAGTGTGACCTTTACAATTTTTGTCCAGAATATTACTGTGATAAAATGTATACATAAATCAGGTGACATAAGTATTTCTTCCACCATTTCTGGGAGCAATATATTGAAGACGTATAAATTAGTATTGGGGGTAAAAATAGGTGTACCCTGTGTTTATGAATATAGAGATAAAGCATGAATAGACCATACTGTGAATAAATAATATAACTTGTTCCAACTTTAAATAATGGTTTGAATTGATATCTGAAAAATTACAGGAAATCTTATATGGATATACAATCATTCATTCCAACCAGTTATTCATCTAATGGTAATATTAGTGTTTTGGTTTATCATTAAGAGTGTGTGAGTTTTGCATCTAAAGTGATTATGAAAATCAAAAATAATGTGTTTGGAAAGAAGTCTCATGAAAAATCCAGTCAAGAAACCCTGACAATACATGTGTTCTGAAGCAGGAAGTGATTAAAGTTGAAACAAATGCCTATAAATTTGCTCACTTGTGGATGAAATATGTATCCTATGATGTGCAAAAACTGAAGAAATAATAATGTACCAATGTTGAATAAAAATAAACATCAAATTACATATCATGTCCCATAGGAATATACTTGCATTGATGTTTGACTGGGTCAATTACTGTAGAATTATTAGGATTTGTATACACCATTCACTGAAGTTAGTTTTCACTACTAGTAAACAAATATGTATTTAAGGTGGATGAATATTTCTAAGAATAATATTGTGAAAAGTTGATTATAAATCTAAGTCCATGAACATGAATGAATTTAGGGAATTTAAATAAGACACATATATTTCATAGTTTGAAAAATCTGGAGAGTGTATATATATACACATATACATATATACACAAAACACACACACAGACATTAAAAAGTACTAATATATATGCCAATCGAAATTCATCTTTAAATATATATCATCCACATATGGAAAAATATTTATTTTACTGAACATGAGTTTACGTATAATGTTGTCCTACTAGGAAGCTCCCCTATAGGTGGAATTTTCAGTTCCAACAGCGTTTAGGAGGAGTGATCTCTTCTCACAATTTGTACCTGCAAAGTCAGCAACCTCACAAAAATGTACCTATAATACCAGGTAGGATTTTATAAGTGCATATAAAAATACATGTGATGATGAATAGGCTACAGAGAAAGGGAGAGAGGAATTCACATAGTAGTTAATTTTAAAAACACATAGAGAACTATTTTAATTAAAAATTGACTAGATTTATAACACCTACCGTTTATCATGCAAAAGGAAAGTTCAACTATATACCATGCCTCCTCTAAACTGCTTGTATTTGTATTCTGTTTAGGTTATTTTTCTCCATCATATTAGGATGAATAGTCAAAGGCTAGTAGGGTATGGGATAGTGTCATGTATTCAGTATTTCAAATGGAAAATTGAAAAATGGATCCAATGTGTATGCAAATATTTGCTACACAAAAATCTTTTCAATCTCATCCAGAACAATGCTGTGACATTACCTTCGCCCCAAGTATGACACAGTTAGAGGAGAAGAGTTAGAAAAATCTGTGAATATATATCTGCAATGAAAACTGCTCAATTTTCACAACTTTGGGGGTGGTAGAGGAGTTTCCAAAAGTAAGGGACAATGTAAACACTCCACAAATGTCAAGACCCCTTGCCCACAAGGAAGACGCAACTCAGGAATCTTCTTTCAGCAGTTTATTCAGGCCCTTGATATTTCTTCTTCTTCCTTGTTGGATGCCCCTCCCAGCCTTAATAAAGCATCCCAAGCCCCAATGCAAAGCTGCCACGTGGAACTTTCTCACAGGGTGCTGAAAAACCATGCACCAACTCTCCCAAACAAGGAGTTGTTTGTTACAGACCACAGTGGAGCCAGCGCCATCCTGCAATGGCGACCATAATCTGCAGAAGTGGCTCACCACAGTTCCCCCTTTCTGTTTTCTGAAAACAATACAGGCGAGAGGAGAGGTCCTATCCCACTGTGCAGAAGTGGCTGCATAGTATGGCTCAGTCCTAAGGAGGGCCCTTCCCAGATCTGAAGCCATATCAGCCGACGCCTTTTTCGTGGGGCGGGGCGTGGACATCAAACCCGCATGCAATAGGACATGCTCTCCTTGAGGTCCACTTCAAGGATCACTCAAGTGCAGTGCCTTGCCTCGCATCCTGTATCATGACGAAGGTGGACGAAGGGGGACAGCTGAGGCTGAACTGTGGCTGTACACAACGACAAACGAGTTGACAGCACCCTGAAAGAAAGGCACGGACTTTAAGGCGATAGAGAAGCATTAGTGTGGAAACCCACCTGCGTGCAATGGCAGCAAGACCGGCAGAGTGCAAGGGCTTTCCAACACTAAGAGAATAACGAGGAAAGACATGCCTATCCCAGTGCAATGTTATAATAACTTGGGGTGCAACGACCATGTCAAAGATTTACTGTTTAAGATGTGCAAGCCAGACTTGAGGTGAATTGCCATTTTCTAAAGCTGCAAGAGCTTGGATGATCATAACCTTATCGTGAGCATTGCGGGCCTTGAGGCAACAGAGAAACCACAAACAGAGAAACATACCGAAGCAACACATTGCACCAAAAATGCCTACCCCCACCCACTGTTTAAAAAAGGAAAAAGCAGAAGATATCCAATCGGTGAATTGACCCAAAGTCACGGGATCAACACGGGTGTTATTCAAGACACCTATCTGGGTTAGTTGAGACTGGATCATGTCTTCCGCTTCCATGGACCAATTTCCAGCCAAATATTCGCCAATGATGCGGGAAACATTCCTGGAATCATTAAATCTGACAGAGGTTATGTATAAATGTGCACGTTGGTCAACACAACCCAAAAGCACTAAGTCAGCCAATTCTTCTACCTGAGCTTGGAGTAAATCTATTCTTTGGTTGGCAGCTAAAATCCCTGACAAAATATGTTGATTAATTGTATTTTGGGATTCAAGTACGGTGGAAGTTTGTTGGACAACTTGATTAATGGTGGCAGCAGTTTGTACTTGATTGGCCATAGCCACTCCGGCCGTAACCGCTGCAGCAGCAGATACCGCCACGGCTGTCACTATAGCCGCTGTGATTCCAAAATCTCTGTGGACTCTAAGTAGCTCAACAATAGGGAATTTATCAGGATCCCCAGTGACCGGGATTGGGACAAAAGTTGGAATTTTCATAACCACTGCTACAGTCCAGGAACCATTCCAACACTCAGATAAGAGACTGGTAGTATGAGAACAATCCAGCATCCCCGACAAGGTGGCCTTAGCCAAAAGGAATAAGAAGGGGGATTGGACACAGACCATTGCAGGAGGCATTGTGGCATTATACAACAGAGAGTTGAATGAAACAGATGTAAGTCTATTACCTCGTTCACTTTCCCTAACAGTACCAGAAACATTAGTCAGCCAACTTTTGGCTCCTACCAACTGAGCCAATGCAGAAATATCGGCTGAAGCCCCCTTTTCATTGGAAATCAGCCATTGAAACCAGGACCAACCTACTCCTGTAGAGGAGCTGGCACTATTGTTAAAGTTATAAACATACCTCTTAAGAGAGGGGGAAAGGGAGAAACCTTTAGCAACTTGATGTTTCTCCCAAGAATGATCCTGACAAGGCGTAAATGTTGGGGGGAAACCAAGATTAGGGGAACAGTAAGGAGAGGCCTTGAAATGAGTGGCATCATGAATACTACTAGAAGAAGGAGGCACTGGGATTAGTACCTCGGAGATAATAGCCAAGGTAGTTATGTTAAGAGCAGAGCTACTGTTTGCGGGGGTTCCTGAGCCTGATTGCTTCCCCGAAGCTACCTTGCTCAATACAGCACTGATAATGCTCCCTGAGACCTGATTGGACCACAATGCGTCCTCCAAGTTAGTCAAATTTTTGGTCTTAAGGCTAATGCAATTAGCGTTTTTAAGTCTGAAACAAAAAACTCCTGTTTGATTAACTTGAGATTGATTAA